>NW_015112618.1:911474-1036093 GCF_001443285.1 Poecilia latipinna | reverse complement strand
GAATTTTTTTTTTTTTTTCTCCCCCCACCCTTTTCCCCAAAATTTTTTAAAAGTAAAATTTTTTCAAAAAAAAAAAAAAAAAAAAACATTTATTTGAGATGCATCCATCATGATAATGTAAGATTAACATCCTCAGGAGTTCCTGTCTGCGGACTGAAGCTTAAATACTTTGTTGCACTTACTAGGGAACAAACATTAAATCCAAAAACCATGGCAAAAGTTTTGTAAAAAGTCCCAGATGACATTTCCCATCATTGAGGTTAAGTTGGGTGATTGGGGCACAGTGTTTTAGATCTAAGGCTGTGAGAACGGAGCTGATGTCTGCTGTTGTTCACTGATATTACAGACAGGAAACGGCCTATCTTCTCTCGTCATCTGGAGGAAGACGAGGACTGCTAAAGCGATCGCAGCATCGTGTCCAAGATCAAATCTGTAAGCATATGCGTGTCGGAACAGACTTGTTTTATGACATGTGGGCAGGCTGGGCGAAGCACGGCAGGTGTGAGGAGGATATTTTTAGGTCCTGTTGCGGAGGAGGCTGGGATGATTGACACATGGGTTGCTGTAAAACCAGCTGACTGGAGAAATAACAATAACACTGATGAAGAGGGAAAAATCCCTGTCGGGGGAAGCCTGCTCTGTTCATGTTGCACACAACATGGTCCAAAGTAAGCATTTCACTAGCATGCTGTAAGACAATAGCATGTAATAATGCATTATTTTGTTTGTGTAGGGGCTTCATGGTAAAGGACTTTCGAATCTGTGTGCTTTACAGAAGCATGATTCATAGATACAGTGTGCTGGATTATGATTTGTATTATTTAACTTACTTTTCTGGCAAGATGCAGAGAAACTCTAAACAACGAGTGTGGTGCAAGCATGCAGGCATACTGTGAAAGATGTCAGTGTTTGTGTTTGGCAGGAAAAGGCAAAGTAAGGGAAAGGGGATACAGATAAACAGAGAGAGAGAGAGAGAGAACAGGTTCCCTTCTGGTTTTCCGTCTCCTGATGAGAAGTCGATTAAGTTTCCTGATTGAGTTTGAATGCGTCTGTGTGTGTGTTGTTGAGAACTTGGTGTTGGCACTGAAGCTGTCTGCAGGAAGCGGCAGCTCCATGCCACTGGCAGACGCTCTCAGCTCACTTCCTGTGTGCTGGGAGGCAGACAGCCACACGCATAAACACTCACATGCAGACACGTACTCACACAGCGACGGAGCAGGCCAGCGCGCTCGCCTGGAGAGTCGTCCAACGAAATGAGAGAGCGAGGGAGGAGAGAAGGAGGAAGGGCGGGAGGAGGGAGTTCAGCAGAGAGCAGCACTTTCCCACAGTCTGGGGATTTGACACATGGCTCTCACACATTCCTCAGTCCTGCCGCCGGCCGAGCACAAGCACTCAGGGAAGGAGGGAGAGGGAGGAACAGGCCCCATGCTTTTGGAGGAGAGGGAGCATGCTCAGATGTGTTCCGCATCTTGTGTGTCTTTAACATGTGCTTCCCGGTGTTTAACCATGTCATTCTGACAGCCACCTAACAGACAGCCGCCAGGAGATTTTCTGACCCACACCCACTGCCGTGTGCGGCGTGCAGCCCGCAGGTATTCAAGCGCGGCAGCATAAATGACTTTTCAAACTCACAAACTGTGTTTCCACTAGCCATAAAATTGTGCAAATTAGAATTACGAAAATAAATTTAAGATCAAAAGTTGTGATCAAAAAAAATGTGTGGGTACTTCCACCACCTATTAACCAGTACAACGGGTGGTTACCATGGAGGCTAAACATAGACTGATGAATTGGTGTTGCTGATCGAACTGATTTTCAGCCAATCTCCAATGCTTTTTAAAGCTCATATATTCCCAAGTGCTGTTTGATTGTCTACTTCATTATTATAATTTCACTGTATATTTTGTACTGTGGCCAGGACACACAAAAAAAATACAACTGTTGAAGGAGAAAGTATGTTGTTATGGTGCTTAAAATTCCCAAATATATCTGAATATTCTGTACTGATCAGAGAAAATGTCAGATATTAAGATATCTAACAAAAGTGAGTCAAGTTCCTGGGGCACTAAAACTTTGTTCCTGTTCTTTTCTCTATTCTTGTTTGGACAATCCACAGTTAGAGATAAAAATCATCATTACCTACTTTGTCTATGAATGCACAGAAATACAATCTAACCAATCATTGTACATAGAAGAATATACATTGAACTTGGTTTAACCTTGTAAATGAGCTAAGTTGACACAAGGTGAAACGCAATCTGCAGTGACGGTTTCATTGTGTTTATTTGAGTATGTGTTCTGCTTCAGTGGTTCTTGACTCATGCATGCCGTCTGATAGCCAGCCACGAAACATGACATTGTAAGCAGAATCTCAGGAAACTGAAGAGTAGTTACTCATCTGGCACGGTGCCTATCTCCGGCAGTCATTGACTGAGTGGCAGGGCACGCCCTGGCCTAGTTGACAGTCATCACAGGTCAATATAGACACACACAGGTTAAACCTAGCAGTCATGCTGTTGGGAAGAAACCGGAGTACCCAGTGAGAACCCTCAAATGTACAGGGAGCATGTGCAGAAAGACTTCAGGCCAGGATTTGAACCCAGGACCTTCTTGTTGCAAGTCAACAGAGCCACTGTGCAGGCTGCATTTGTAGAGTTGATTATTATGAGTGCAAAAACATTTTCAGATTATTCCTAGAAATAAAGAATTATTACAAATCTAATGATTTTACAGACTGTATTGATTTCTGAATTGATTTGGTGTCCTGATGACTGACACTAACTCCGCTTCATTCTGTCAGTCTGTTAAAGCAGTTAAACACAAAATGCAGCCAATAAAAGTGATTAAAAGTAGAATTAGGCTTAAACTGTGGTTTAGTGGCTACATATTTCCTTTGTCCCTTTTTGTCTTTTGTCCTGCCTAAACAGTAATTCTTTAAAATAATTTATTGTATGAATCGTCTGAATGTTTTGTGGTGAAACAAGACATGGCAAGGGGTCATGAGAGCTACATCATACTTTTGGGTCTATTAAGAACCCAGGTTTTCTATTTTCACAAATAAAATAAAGGTTTCAAGAATCATAATTTGTATTTTACACCTTATACTGTTTGAAAGAAGCTATTTGTGTCAGACTCAATGAAAACGAAACATTTTGGTTTATTCAAAATCACTCTAAATCAAAATTTGTCAATAGTTTGAAGCTTAACAGTCTTGTGTTTACAAGAAAGGAACAAGAGGAAGTTTTAGCAACATTTTTGGAGAACATTACTTTCTCAAACTACCTCTTTTCTTAATTCATAACAAGAGTGTCAGTCATAGAAACGGTGTCAAGCCGAAAGTCTCACCTTCACTTCAACGCTCTTTATAGTAACTTGTACTTACTTCACCAGACAAAATCTTAAGAGTTTTGTGAAATCTCATTACACTTTTTATCATCATCCTTTTAGCAAAACAAATTGAGCATTGTCCAGGGACAACAGATGAAAATGAGCCTTTTGGCTAAATTTGCCGCATTTACAGATATGTCAAATACTGTGCATTGTCCCTACCAAATTAAATGAAATCTTTGTAAAAATAAGAGGTGCTTTCTGAAGCCACCACAGTTGATCTCATGCACATAGTCATGCCTGATTATGTTACTGCTACTCAGGAGAGGAAATGGTCACAAAATATCCTGGCATGAAGAGAGGTGGCATAAGAAGAGGACGGAGAGACGCCCTGCACATCTTTTCCTTCGCTGCTTTGGAGTTTCCCAAAGTGCCAATTAGGATGTCCTACCTCTCTCCTTTTCTAGCCCTTCCTCTTCTTGCTTTGGGGTCAGCATGTGAACCTCATGGTTTATGTGTTTTTTTGTTGTTGTTTTTTACCAGAGCATCAACACAGCTGGGAGTTAAACCTCTGCAGTCCAGGCTGCACAAAGATTTGATTGTAGGAAGATGACAACAAAGCATCCCTGCAGGGAACCAAAGAGGGACAAACCTCTTTGGTTCCCTGAGTTTAGCACTGCATGCCCGTGACTCCTTGACACAGCAACTTCCTGCTAATTAAGAGCTGGCGGTCTCTTGCCTCTCAGCACATCCTCAGTCCTTCTGTGTTTGTGTGTGTGTGACTGTGTCAGAGGCTGGAGAGGTCAGCTGGACTGCTGTGGCCTCATTGTGGCTGAGGCAGTCGAGATAGGAAGGGATGGGTGGGAATGAACATTTCTGTTTAGATGTATGAGTATGAGGAGGTTTGCAGGGGTAGTGGCTGATCTGTAGGTGTGGTTTCATCTCTCATCTTTTGCCAATTTCTTTGTGTCTGTTTATGTATGTGCAGGCATCAGGAAACCAGCTGGCAAACAGCTTAGTGCATTGAAAATATTTACTGTACAATATCATGAAAAGATATTTGCCCAGACTTCCTTTTTTTTTTCAAACACAATTTAATATCAGTCAAGAATATTGTTTAGATTGATTTGTGCATTAATTTGAGGAAATATTAATTCATACTCTCCCGTCCCCAAATTGTCAATTGACTGTTATTGACCAGAACTTTTAAGGAAACATTTTGTGGATTGACGAGACAAGAACTTTTCATTGCATGAAAGAAAATCATGCAGACAGACAAACACGGTGGCGATGGCGTGCTGCTCTGGAGCTGCTTCACTTCCTTAGGACCTGGATGACCCACTGCCTGCTCTCAAGTAGAAAGCCCTGAAGAACAATGTCCGGCCATCAGTTCATGATCTTAACCTCAATCGTACTTGGGTTGTGCAGCAGGACGATGAACCAAAGTACACCATCAAGTCCATTTTTGAATGGTCTAAACAAAAAAAGTGAAAGTTTGAACCAAGATCCAGTTGGGATACTGTGGCATGATCTTAAATGTGCTGTTTATGCTTGGAAAACCCTCCACTGTGGCTGTACAGTTCTTCAAAGAGCAGATCAAACTTTTTCCGCAGTGATGTAAAAGACTCATGCCAAGTATTGTGAATGAATGATGGCAGCTGTTGCATCCAAAAGTGACAAAGACACTCAAATATGGTTTTGAGGGCAAGTTATTTTCTTAAAGGTTCAGTTTTAAATTTCCCCTTATAACTAAAATAATATTTTATAAAGAAAGGTGCATTTACTCTAGGAAT
Source organism: Poecilia latipinna (assembly GCF_001443285.1). Taxonomy (NCBI): domain Eukaryota; kingdom Metazoa; phylum Chordata; class Actinopteri; order Cyprinodontiformes; family Poeciliidae; genus Poecilia; species Poecilia latipinna. Next base: position 1,030,973 of record NW_015112618.1, on the reverse strand, counting down.
CCTTCTTTGATGTTGACGTTGAAAAAGCATATACATTAGCCCTTTTTTAAGCACTATATACAAAGGGTGAGGTGAGAAAACCCTCACATGACATATCTCAGATAATTATTGTTTTTTTCTCCACAGAAAGCTAGATTTGGCATTAGCTTGCGCTGGTGATTGTGAAGCAAGTTGCCTTTGTAATGGGGTTGTTCCAAAGTGTGAATTTATGACCTTGCGGTGAACAAGTGGCATCTGCTCTCCATTGAAGTCTGATGTTCTCAGAGGTAGTCAAAGAGCTCCTTTGTTTCCAGATGACTTCCCAGCAAAGAAAATGTCTGCCTCACTCAGCCGTCACCATGAGCAGATAGCAGAAGTACAATGACTCGCATACAATCGAGTCTTAAAGTTTGTGCAACTTGGATGCTGTCGGCTTTGATGTTTCCTTATGATGTTTTGTTTAGCTTGGTGGATGCCGTGAACCACAAAACCATTCCATCCCGTGTTTGTGAAGCCACAGGATTAGTGGTTTCTGGAGTCCTTCTAATGAAGCCTTTTTGATGTGAGGGCCCAATTACCACAGGGGAGCTTAGAGAGAGGGTGGGGTGTGCGTTCATGTTGGATGGGCTCCATCCACTGCGACAACCCAAATGACCTCGGCACCCACCTTTAGATCTCATTAACACTCGATGTCTGATTGTCTTTAATGGAGGTTTTTTTCAGATGTGCATGTTCATAAGACTGAAATGTAAAGACAGGATCAGAATATGTAATAGAAATAGGGCTTTACATGGAGTCAGGAATTGTGTCTCTATACAGTTGACATCAGTGTAGATGTCAACCGTTACTGCTGGTAAAAATCCCAAATTAGTCGGCATATTGAAAAAGATCTTTTCTCTGAGCAGCAGTAGTCCAAACAGATGATAGATTACTGCATTTTTATACAATTAAATTGTCAATAAACAAGAAAGGGTATAATCATTGGACAGCATCCACCTGAGCTGTGGATATCTTCAGCTCCTCCTGAGTTACCATGGGCCTATTTGCCAGCTATTCAGAATAGATGGATGGACAACACAGACATTCAAGTGACCATAACTAACACGCTTGCTGGGTATGATTTTGAATAAATGTCGTTCATGAAATGTCATAGCCACTGTTTTTTTGAGCTGCGTTTGTCTATTGCCATTGTCAAAAATAAAAGAGAAATGGGAGCTTTTTAATGCTATGCAAATATGTGCAAAAACAAAGATTTAAAAATCAGAAGTTTGCTAAAAACAAGAAGTTGAAGAGAGACTGAAGACTAAAAGAGAGTGCTGAAATGCCTCCCCATCGTTTTGGCCCGTATCTGAACGAGGGGTAAATATTTGGTTTGTGGGAAGGGAAGAGGTTGAATTTGTTAGTGAACATGCAAAGTGTGAGAGGACGTCTGGCTGCGCGTTCCGTGCCAATATTGTTTGTACAAGAGGAGTGTGCGGTGGAGTGTGTGAGTATTAGTGTGAGCAAAAATATACACATATTTCCACAGGGTTTGTGTGTGTGTGTGTGTGTGTGTGTGTGTGTGTGTGTGTACATAGAATGTTTTCCTAGAAGAATGAAGGATTGCCACTGCACTGCAGTTAACCAACAGCCTCATTCCACTGCCGAGTCTTAAATAACTGAGCTTCAGACCGGTAGCGCTGCACTTTCACCATAAAATAACAACTTCCTCTGTGTGTGGTTTAGTAGTGACTTGTTTCATTGATTAAAAACAGAAATGCATTGTAAAATCTTTCACTTAAAAACTAGACTGCGAGAACTTTCCTTTGCAGTGAAACTCAACTGTCCCTTCACGAACCCAAATTCATAGTTTCCTTTCTATTTTACTTTGTTTGCTATATAATAGGAGTTTTGCGTTTATTTCATTAACACAGGCATTAATATTTCTGTCTGATTGTAGTCACTCAAAACCAGACTGAAAGCCTCATTCATCTGTGCTGTGATGTCAGCTTCTCCCTCTGAAGGATGGATCAAGTGACGTTACAGTACAAGTCACATTTTAAATCCAAGCATCTGCTTATACTGCGAAACTCAAACTGCAAATGAGGGTAATTCTTATTAAAAAATAGACCTATTTATTGTAGGAGTATTCCGTGCGGTACTTCTCAGTAGTCAGTGTCTTACCTGCCAGTTTCAACCATCTTTCTGTACGTGATTATTCTTGCAGGGTCGCAGGGCTGAGCAGTTCCAATTTTGGAGAATCTGGGAGAAGTTCTAGTAGGCGAGTCAAGCTAATCGCTGTGTCTTTATGTTAGTTTTCTTTTCTTTTTTTTCTGCCTTCTTGGAACTTATTTTGCATACCAACGCAAGGCATTCTATATAAAATGACTGTCTTGTTATTGAAAAGGTAATGATGTGTAAAAATCCAGTTTTTAACAGAGTAATATTTAAGTTCTTTAGGAATTGTTTTCATCTATTTATGTCTCTGCTGATGTAGCTAAGACCTACATTTACTCGAACAAAAGGAAATAAATCCATCCATCCATCCATTACCTTACACACTTATCCTTGTCAAGTAAATACATCCTCAGGAAATAATAAAAAAATCCATTAGATCAGATCTGAATAACAGCATTAGATCATATAGTGTTATAAGTGGTATAGGTGTTACTGTCCTGAAAAGAGTCAGCTCCCAGTAAACACATTTTACACCTCATTTACTTGAACATTTCACCATCAGCTCATTCATTTTTGACTGGGTGGTCTTTGAGGAGGCAAGGATGTCGGAAAGGAGCAATCTGTGGGCTGAGTGATTTCATAAACATAGACAAGAGAGGAAGTGGAGGACACGCACTCTGTGGCATGGCAGTGCTGGGTCAGTGGGGGTTACAGTGGTCAAAGAGGGTGTGTGTTCCTCTGCGGTGTGTGTGTGTGGAGGGTGTGGGGCGGGGGGAGCACTGCTGCATGCCAACAGGGTTCTGTTTGCATCTCCAGAGAGGCCCGGAGAGGTGAGATCTTATCTGGCGCGTGCCTTGGCCGCTGTTTCCCACACTCTGCATGCTCCACTGCCAGTAGGGCTGGGGAGGAGGGGAGGACTTATGGTCATGTGTGTGTATGTGTTATGCCGGCAGGGGTCCCGTCCTGTCAACTTGCGCTGTTTTGACTGCCATGACATAATGTGCCTCAATACAGTGACCCCCTCCACTCTGCCTCAAAACTCACACACATACCCCCTCTACTCTACTCTTTCTTCTTCAAAGGTTCCGCTCACCGACGACGGGCCTCCTTTTCTGTGAATGTCGCATATTTGGCTTTTCATCGCTGCCCACATTTTTTTTTTTTCTAAAAGCCTCCATTCCTCCCCTTTTGGTCCCCCCTTGACTATGTCTTGCACTTTGATTGGGGCTTTGGTAGGATTAAACCCCCTCCTTAGCCCCCAACCATTCCCAATGTGTCTCGCTTTTCTTTTGCTGCATCCAATGAATGAGGAGCATTGAACCATTACAGGGCATATTGCAGAGATTAGGTTATGATGTTGGCAGTTTTGCTAATAAAAACTCTCTCCAGACCAAATTCTGCTGATTTTTTTTAAAAAAGCATATAGATATGTGCACACATCTCTATCATAAAAGTTTGTTTTATGATCTAATCTGAAGTACAGTGTTTTTGATTGTCATTCTTTCACAGTCCAATACCATCATGGGCTGAGGCGTCCAACAGGTCATTTAGGTGCAGGCTTGGTGCCTTTTAGACCATTTAAACCTGAGGATGTAGTAACACAGTTATTACAGTTACCATTCTGCATTTTATGTTTGTTTGTTTGTTTTTTGTTGTTGTTTTTTATTGTTACAGGTCAGATGCCAACTTCAACAACATTAGCTGAATTACTTTTCTGCCTGATTACAAATAGTTTCCATCTTGTCTATCTCAAAACCATCTTAGCATATAAGGAGTCATGTAGATTGCAGGTACTAGATGGTTACGAGTGTCAAGGTACATTAAATGTGAGGGGACAGCAGACAGAGTTACCATGGAGTTGTTCAGCTCAAAGCATATCCATGTGTTAAAAAGGACCAGTCAAAGTCCAGACCAACATCGGCGATGGGGCTTAAAAATCGACATCACAGACACTTTCCACTCTCAGTAACAGAGCAGAAAGAAGTATTTGCAAAAACATTCAGCCTGAAGCTGTGAACATCTGCCATAAAGACGGAGCAAGAGAATTACAGCTTCACATCCAACAAAAAGTACTTTTACAAAATATTAAAATTAATGGAGTTTTCACACTTTCACATTATCACACTTTCAGGATTTTTCTTGGTGTATATACAATAAAGTTTAATGGATATTCATATTTTTTGCAATCTGCTGTGTTCTAGTTTAATAAACCGTTGCCTTTTATTGAACAGTTACATCTTTTTTGTGTGTGTTGCCAGCTGTGAGCTTGTGTGTGACCAGGAGTTACCTGCAATTTGTATTCAGTCTTTTGCATATTTTGGTGAGTCGCACCAGGTGGAGCCCTGAGCCCCTTGCTGTACATGTGCTGCCACCACTTCCAGGTTCAGTTGCTGGTGTGTGCTTGCAGCCACCCCCACAGACGGGAACCAATCGATGCAGCGCTCCGCCAGCAGGCTCCTGGCCCCCCGGCTGCTGCCGTCTGAGAGCGAGAGGCGGCGGGATGTGTCTGATTGGGAGGACGGATGGAGGGAATGAGCGCGTATCAGGGGAGAGATGAGGAAACAAAACGCAAGGTGAGGATGAAGAAATGGGAGGTAGGGTGGGAGAAACATGAAACATCTTCCCTGGCTGACTCATTCTTTCCTTTACATCCCTCCCGTGCTCTCAACCATACATACCCTGGCTCCCCTGAGAACACACACAAACATGCACTGACCCACACTTATGAACACACTCCCTCTGCTTGCCAAGTGCTCCTGTGCCCCGGCTCATCTGCGTGGGTGGGGAGGCCTGCAGGCAGTCTGGGCCCTTACGTGCCCTCTCGTTACACACACAGATGTATTCACACACACTCCCGGGCAAACAGTGGAGCTGTGTGTGAGACACGCTCTGATCCTGCAACCTGATGATGAAAGACAGGCAGCCGGGCTCCTGTCTTTGTGCCAGAGAGCGAGACCCGATCAGAGCGCGCTGATTCTTCATCCTCCACCTCTGCCTCCTCCGTCTTCATCGGCATCGGAGTCATTTGAATTTTTCCACCTTTTTGCTGCACTTCCTATTTATTTCAAATGACTTTCAGTTATCTGACTGGATTGTGGAAGGCAGCTGTGATCAGCAGGGCTAAAGAGGTCAAGGGTTCAGGGTTTATAATATTTTAATGGAAGAATGTGTTTAAAAACTGTTGTTTTCTTTGCAGAAACTAAATGATTGTCTCATGAATATTCCATGGTCAATATAATGCCTCAGCTGTGCAGTGGAGTGCAGTGCTTCTTGTTTTTACATGCATAGCCGCTAGCCTCACACCTGGTAGGATGAGAGTTCTGGTTCCACCTCTCATCCAGCGACTCCCGCCTCCACAGCCACCCACTAACCCTCATCCAGCAGAGGGATAGACAGTATGGGACCCCTCTTTGCTTCTTCTGACACACAAACTAAACTGCTGGGCCTAAATTAAACCTGCTGCCCACATTCCTGTGCTGTTTAGAGAGAGAGGATGTGCTTTATGTCTGATGGTCTAAGGGATGAAGGCATAAATTAGCCTGAGCACGAAAGGGGGATCCCCCCTCAATTGTTCTGATGGATTGCACACAAACCCCGTGAGTCTGGCTGAAGCAGGAAGATCACACACTCTCCCCGTCACAGCCTCTTAGATCAGTCTGTGCAGCGCTTCCTGTAATCCCTCCTCTGTAACATTAATTATAAACTGGTTCTTTGTGTCCTGTGGACCAACCGTGACTTTCTCAGGACAATTAAAGTTACTTAGTACGAGGACCAAGAGGGGAGGACCAAGGATGGAGTCAGAGAACTGGACTGGAATTGTGTCTAAAAGCTCAGAAATAATTCACTGGTTGAGATGAGAGTGGGAGTTTTGGGCAGGGCGTACAGAGTGTCGACATTCAGTTCAGAAAGGGATAATGCAAAGGTGCTGGAGCCTTTTACTTTGTTGCATAAGTGGGGGTTTTATCATAAGCTGTGGCCCCTCAGTCGAAGGTTGAACAGGGAATGGCAAGGTGGGCAAAGTGGGGGCGGAGGCGGATTAACGGCCATCTCAGGGGAGTCTTCTGTTGATGTGTGTGAAACAAAAGCTAGTTCTGGTGCTACACGTTAATGCAAACAGAAGTCATAGCGTATTCATTTCAAAAGCATTCATTCTCCTTGACCTTCTTTTTATTCTGCCAATAAAAAAATAGCGTGTTATATTGAGATTTTAAGTGATGTGCCAACACAAAATGGAAGGAAAACGATTACGTTGTTTATAACAATATATTTTTAGATAGAGTAAAACTAAAAGTCTTTATTGAAAGACTTTCAGTAAAGTTTCACAAAGTGCTTGCTTTTAAAAAATTTCTAAGTGCATGAGTAAAACTTCCTTTATATAGCACCTTTCAAGATATAAAATCATAAAGTGCTTCACAAGGACCAACAATGCATGACAAGCAGAAATGTATCTGACGTCACTGTGTGCAGTGTTAATTTTCTGTTTAGTCACATCTGAACAAGGTACCTGCTCCTACATGTTTTCCGTGACTTTTACATGTAATAAACTCCACTCAGGATGTCTCGGGGTTTTCCATCAACAACATCTTATTTCTGTCCACTTTAATGGTCAGATGTGTCTACAGATTCTCCCGCCTGAGCTGTGAATCTCTGCAGCTCCTCCAGAGTTACCGTGGGCTATTCTAAGCCTTTTCTGAGAGAAACGTTATCCTTGTCCAACCTGTCAGACTGGATAGGTGGCCTTGTCTCGTTAGATTTGCAGCTGTACCATGTGCATTCCTTTGGATGATGGATTGAACAGCAGTCTATAAGCAGCTTAGGCTATTGTTGTCTCCATGATGCTCGTCATCCACCATTGTTCCCCTCCAAGCCTCTGAGGGATTCACAGAGTAGCTGCAATTATACTGTAAGGCATTTGTATGCACAGAAGTCACATGATATTCCAATTAAATAATAATTAGAAATGTATGCCAACAAAATGTAAAAAAAAAAAAAAAGTGTGAGAGATAAAGCAAATATTTATACTTCAAGAAGTTTAAATCATCATCTTTGCAGTATTTTTTTTTTTTTAGGGGTATGTTATAATTGCCTGAAAGTCTTTCCCACTGGTTGCTGACCTTTAATAGGCCACCAAATCACTAAACTCTTTTTGACTGGCTTTTTTTGATTATTATTATTTCCTACCACGCATGACTTGCTCTGCTGAAAACACCTGCAGCGCCCTGTGCTGGCCTTCAGCAGGTGGGGGTGAGGGGAGGAAGACTTCAAATATTCAGCAGTGACGTGGCAAACAATCTGTGTCCTGCCCTGCACTTTGCCTTTCTGCCTTGAGACGACTGCTCTTATGTGGCTTACTGTGCCAAAGGCAAACTCTTTCAAGTTGCTCGGGATCTGTGCGCTACATGAGGATTGAATTCGAGATAACTGGGGCCAGAACAGTTTGTCAGGCAAGCCGGTAAAGTGGTTCATTTGACAGATGTTATCTCAAATGGATCTGATAGGCTAGTGTTTAATCCTTCAGAAGCACCTTCCTTCAGGACATTGGCTTCCACAGAGACGCCCTTTTTATGAACTCTTGGCAGAACAAACGAATCACTCTGAGTCAGAGTAACTATTGCATTTGGGATCAAATTATGACATTGTTTCTCGCTACTTCAACAGTCTTGCAGTGCTGACTGATAGTTATAATTTTTGAATGGCAAAATCTCTGTGACTGCCTTTAGATTCAAGCAACCCATTGTTGCTTGAATGCAGGAGAAAATATATAAACATGGACTTTCCCAAACACTAGTAAGACTTGTGCGCTTCAGTCAGATGAGACTAAAATTGAGTTCTATGACAAAAAAATCCAGAAATGTCTGGCATGGAAAAAAAAAAGGAAAATATGTGGAAAAGAAGCTGTTGCATTGGGTGGAGGACCTGTCATGCTGTGGGTGTTTTTTTTCCAAACATCTTTGAAACCTTGTTAGAGTGAAAGGCATCATGAGCTATTTGACATAACACAATATTTCAAATTTAAGTCGGGTAGTCTCTTCCAACAAACAAGGAAATTAGTTGGATCAACAAAACACACGTCATTGGACATAAAATCAAGCTTTTTTCATGACCATGTCAGTTTCCAAATGGAAAACATGTGGGATGAACTGAATGATTTCATCCAAATCCGAATTAGGGAAGTCAATGTAATCTTACAACCTGAAAAAACAGGAAACGCAACAGAAGAAATCTGAAACAGTGCATTTCTTTTTTTTCCACAAAGCACAAGTACAAGTCTGAATAGGTGAACTTCTACTTCCCCAGAAGTAAAAGTTTGTATTTTGCTCTTTTCACAACAATAACCAGAACGTGTTGGTTTACTGACCCTCATCGGTTGTTTCAGTGCAGCAAAGCAAGATGTGGATGTCCTGACATTAAAGTCAGAGGACAAGGCAGAAAGTTGGAGGCAGTAAAGAAGTAGCTGCACCCCCTACGATCCACGCCAACTGTGCCACAGGCAAAAGAAGCTGCACAACAAGAAATGGTAATGTCTTCTCACTTGGTAAAGAAAGCAAGGACAGGTAGCGCCTCGCTCCACCGAAACATTTTAAAATCGTAAACAAGACCTTGGAATAAAATTACTGCTTTCTTTGTTGCTCTTATTTTTAATACCCTAGACACCCTGCAAGAGGGAGTGTGGAGTTTGTGTGTTTTTCTCCTTTACCTCCAGAGAAAATCCTGTGGTCAGTGTCTTTTTTCATTAGCTTCCACTATCAAGTAATGTATTTCGAGTATCAATGCAAGTAGCGGCTCACAAAAAAAAGTTAAAGATATTATTAAACTCACAGCCATTCGTGGTCAAATACTGAGTTCCCTCAAAGGTTATGGTGCCTTAAAAGGCATTATTCCGGTTTATTAAGAGGTAGGAGGGATGGTGGGATGTTTGAGGGAGAACATATGGATTTAAAATTTAACATTATAGCATTTTATGCCTATTGTTTAGGCACGGTTTGTAAGAAACTAAAAACTATGATGGCCAAGAGTTGAAAAAGTGAAAAATGTGATTGCTGATCTTAAGTAATTACTCATTACTTAAAGCATTGTCCTTCACAGCGCCTTACTTTGGTAAGAGGTTGGATCATGAAGCGAAAAACTCTAATATGTAAAATATCAGGAGCTAGACGCTGTCTGCTTCTCATGAATATTTTGGTGTATTGTAAACAAAGCCTCAAATGAGTTATTCCATTTATTGATCCCTTGGGTCATGTTACCCACGTAAGCTTTTCATTTAAGCAATGTAGAAAGAATTTATCAACAAATCTGAATAATTTTTTAATACATTTGTGAAGTAGCCAACACATTGTGGCTCTGTTTTGCATAACTTAATATTATGCAAACTGGGAGTTATTTCCATTCTTGCTAGAATAAACAATTCTTTCTTGCATTGCTGACATTTAGAGACCAGTACCTGACTTAAGTTAAACGTAATTTGGATTAAATTACCTGCCCTGTACTCCAAAGCCCAATTAGGACTTCTTGATTTGGTAACTCTGAACCACATTGAGAGTCATTAACCACAAATGACAAAAACATGGAACAGTGGGGAACCTCCTCAGCAGTGATCAGTCTATGGAAACAGCAAATTTCCTTAAGAGCAAATCTCTGACTCACCCCAGAGGTAATAAAAGAACCCAGAACAACATCTGAAGCTCGGTAGGCCTCATCAACCTCAGCTAAGGTCAAGTTTTGTGACCAACACTACGAAATTGGACAAAATGGGCTCAGCGGGGGACTTTTAGGTCAAATACCACCGGAGGCCAAAAATAACTCAAAACTTTTACCAGCCTTGATGATTGCCTAGACTTTCCAGAAAATATCCTGCTGACTAAATCAGACAAAAGTAGAAACTTCTCAGAAAATATGTTCCCTGTTCAAACGTCTGAAAATTTATTTCTGAATATAAATTTGATTGAGATGCTGTGGCATTGATTTGTGCCTGCAAAATCGCCATTGTGGTTGACTTTAAAGATCATGAAAGAAAAACTGGATAGTGATGTAAAAGACTCATTGGCAGATATTGTAAACACATGGTGGCGAGTATTGCAGCCAAAACGTGATATTATCAGTTGATAGGCAGGTTTGGATAACTTTTTTTCTCTTAATAAACGAAAAAATATGTTGAAATTAAAAGTTTTCATGATCAGAAACAGTCCCAGTAAAAATAGGCCCAACCAAGAAAATAATTATATTTTCAAATCACAACAGTAGAGCTAACAGATACCTGACTCTTCACCTCTTGAACAAAAGGTCTGGACTTGAGTTGGGTGTGGTAGTCGGGGGACTTAGCAGTGTGTTAACGTGACTGGAAGCAACACTTTTGGTGCAGCAGTAACGTGAAACCTGGAATGTGCTGCTGATGAGGTCATACCTGTGTGTGTGTGTGTGTGTGGGTGTGTGTGTGTGTGTGTGTGTTTGTGTGTGAAGCCTCGGAGAGGATTTGGTTCACAGCGTCTCGACGCCCCATCAGTAATGATGTCATGGGAAACTCTTCAGCCCACCTTGGCTGTTTGTAAACTCTCTCTGATTCCTTGCAGGAATCTGCCGGCCACATTAAAGGCCCAGGTCTGAACTCCTGAACAATCCCCCGCCCCCATTGTGTCTGAAGGGAGTCTACTGTAGCATCACTGCGCTGAAGCAGGCAAGTGAAAATCTACTCCAGCTTGGACAAGATGTAAATCATTACTCTTTCCTTTGATGTTCTTCCCATCTCTTCCTCTCGCTCGCCCATCTCCCTCTTGTCTTCACTACTTATCATTTCCCTTGACCATAAACTCTGTGAACAGATCCCTGCTGCTGTCCTGCTGGAGCACGGGGGCCCTCCCCTTTTAGTGCTGAAAAACAGATCAACTTGGAGGACCTGGGAACATGAAAGGAGCGAACTAACTACAGGGGATAAACGCATTCCTGTGCAACTCGACCTGCTACCGCTGCTGCTGCTGCTGCTGGCCGGTGGCAGGGCAGGGGAACGAGCAGCGAGACGCATGGATGGCTCAAAGTAAGGTGGAGAAGGGGAGGGGTGGCTAAATATCCCAGCTCTCTCAGATCTTGCATGCAGCAAGCGGCACTTGACCTTTCCAGCACTAAAGGAATATGACAGCCGTGAAGCCGACAGAGAGAAACGTGGTGGGGGCATAAGGAGGGGAGACGTGAGCGAGAGACAAAAGCCACACAAAGTGCAGGCTGCCACCAAAACAGTTAGTTTGCAATCAACGTCAGTCATCCCCCCTGTCGGGACAGTTTGATTTTCACTTTTCAAATGAGGCGTTTATTTTTGGCCTGATAACAGGGCTGGCTAAATTGAAATTGGCAGCTCGACAATCTACAGATAATAGTCAGCTACGCAGGAGATCATGTGACAAGCCTTTTCTTTCACTTCGCCCAAGCCCCCGCCCTTTCTCTCCTGTCGAAGACGAGGAAAAGGGATAATCTTAGCAACAATCAGGAGGCTGAGAAGGAAAAAAAAAAAAAAAAAGAGGAACTTAAACTGATGGGAAGAAGAAGACGAGCGAAAAGGAGGGAGGGAAAAATTGCGGTTTGAGTAATTTGCTGATGATCAGGAGAGGGGGAGGTTAAGGGGGTGAGGTGGGGTGAGGGGTGTACAGGAGAGGTGAGGATAGAAAGAGAAAAGAAGGGAATTACTTTAATGTTTCTGGCAGCATACCAGCTGAGGTCTCAAGGTTATCCTGGCTTTCCAAACTCCCACGGGAAAGGTGGAGTGCTGAGGGCCGAGGGGAGGGAGGGGGGAGAGGGCTGGAGGTGAAACGGAGGAGGGAGAGAAACCTGCCCTTTTTCTACTGGAGGGAGGCTGTTGCTCAGGGGGGAGAGTAATCCTCAGACCCGCTTGTATGATAAGGTTGGCCTTGGCCCAGGTAGGAGGAGGAGGTGAATAAATGGCTCTGGGGCTTCCCAGGGCATCTCTGCTGCACAGCAGCGAAACGAAGAAATTTCATAAATGTTAACTGGAGTCATGACGAGCAAAACAAAGTGATGAAGTTATTTTCAGCCACTTTCCACTGTGAAAAATTTTTTGGACTAATGCTTTATGTACGAATGCAGTGCCTCGCAGAAATGACTCATACCCATTGATAGTTTGTATTTCATCATTTGTGACTTATAACAAATGATGTACGTGTTTTGTGACAGACAAATACAATGTGGTGCAACACTTGCAAGTTGAAGGAAAAACTTTGCTCAATAAAATTTTAGAAAACTTTGGGATGCAGTTGTAATCATTTTTAATCACCTTTCATTGCAGTTATAGCTGCAGCTATTTTAGTTTTTGCCCCATTCTTGGTAAAATAGCTCAGCCTCTGTCAGATTAGAGGGAGAGTATTTGTGAACAGCAGTTTTCAAGGCTTTCCTCAGATCGCTATTTGGTCTGGACTTTGACTAGGCCATTCTAACACGTATTTTTTTCTGATTAAAAACTTCTGTTGTCGTTCTTGCTCTATATTTATTGTTGAACCTTCACCCAACAGGACTTTTTGCAACTTCTAGAAGCTTTCCTTCCAGGACTGACTGTCAAATATACAGTTTTTCTGGCTCTCCTTTTCAACAATGTCTGACTCTGACCTGCCACTTCTGCAGGTCAGATTTGTGAAGTCCATCACTAGTTAACCCAACATTTCTTCATTCTCCTGTGAAGTATCAAAACCTATATTTGACGTGTGATTGAATCAGTGTTTTAGAGTCACAAAGAGATGTTTGTTGATACTGGCTGTATTTGTTTACACCAAAGTTAGCTTATTAGAGATAATTGAATCACGGCTCCAAGCTGTCAGTTGTGTGTATGCTAGCTGGATCTTCAAAGCTGGCCTTCCTACCATCAGTCAACAAACAGTCTGCTCTGAAGTAGACTGGGAAGCCTCGTTAACCTGTAATTCAAATGTGCTGAGAGTAAACAAGGGGAACTCCTCTCTCACTCATTTAATGTGGATCTGATCATAATTGATGGGATAATGGAGAAGAGCTGTGAAATGTTTGAATCACTCACAAAAATGCCTAAGTGGCCTTGCCCCACCCCACCTCCCAACTTTAGCTGCAAGCTTTGAGACAAGTCAACATGATTTTGTATGAACACAATTAAATACATTAATCCTGACTAAACATTGATTCAGCTCCGAGCAATAGATCTGGGAAAGCAATAGATGTGTTTGAAAGCGTTTTAAGGAAAAACAGAGCACAAGTGAAATATGCTGGGTAACAGGAAGGAATGTAAAAATCTAGTGCCTTGTAGAAATATTCATACCCACTGACATTTCAAGTTTGTCACTTTACAGCCACAAAATTGAGATTTAATATCAGAGGTTTACAAAAAGTAGCATAATTGTGAAAAGGAAGGAAATGACGCAGGATTTTCTAGAATTCTTACAGGTAAAACTTTTAAAACTGTGTAATACATTTGGATTCAACTAACTGTAATTTAATGCCAAACTCACCAAGAAATGGGTGTTAACCTAAACTGACCATCCAGGGTCATCCAAGAATTAATCAGAAAAGAGAAGTGCCTGATGGTAACTGTAGAGGATCTGAAAAGATCCACAGCTCTGGTAGGATAGTTTGTTTACCGTAAAACTATTAGTTGTGCAATCTTCAAATCTACTATTTCTTGTTAGATGGCAAAAAAGAAAGCAGACATTGATGGAAAGCCTTGTTTGCAGTATGTCACACGTCTAGAGACTCAGATAACTTACGGAAGAAAGCGCTTTGAGAACATCAGACCAAAATTGAAATTCTTGGCCCACATGAAAAATAGCAGAAAAAGGAAAGGTGATCATTCTGCATCTACATACAGAATGATCAAGAAAACTTTACAGAGGCTGCAAAAGACTTGAGATTGGATGGAGATTTGCCTTCCAACAGGACATTGACCTTAAACATAGAAAGAGAAACAATTAAATTATTTAAATCTAAGTATATTGATGTGGAAGAATGGTCCAGTCAAAGTCCAGATCTACATCAAGTAAGAATCTCTGATAAGGCATGAAATTTGTGGTGTACTGAGCATGAATCATGTGCAAAGAAGAATGAAAATATGAATGCATGCTAAACTTTTTTTTAGGTTTTTTATTTGGAAAACATTTTGAAAACCAAATTTGAAAACAATTCCTTCCACTTACCAAGCACAATTTTGCATTTGTCTTTTACATAAAATCGTAATAGAATAGAATAATTTTCAACACACCGTATGCATGAAGTTATATTTCTGACCAGGATAAAAGAAATTGAAAATGATATAAGAGCAACTCTTGCAAGACCTCAAAATAAAACGAAGTGTAGACCTTATTTTAAGTGGGTGCAGTGTTTGTACCAGCTCCTATTGTGTGTGTATTACTTCATTTATTAAGTCACTCATGCAGTGTTGCATCAATTGGCCAGAAACCTTTATATATATATATATATATATATATATAAACAAAGAAACTGAGACTCTGAACATCTAGCTGAAATCTATTCTAAAATCTATATCTTTAATCTCTCCTTTTGCTCAATTGTTCAAAAATACGTCCGCGGTCAGAGCATCCAGTAAACTGCGGTTCATTTGCATGAGTGGCCCTCACCCCCACCCTCACATCACAAAGAAGTAACAGAAGATATATTCCCAGTTTGCTCCTGCCTCGGGCATGCTAACCAGAGACTGAGGCCAACTCACTGGTCCTCTCCCTAACCACTTCCTCTTCACTGCTGCCGGGTTTGACTCACCATGACCTCTAACCTTCGACGCTACACCGCCTCCCCCACACATGCAAATAGCGCCGGTCTGCTCCAGGAGGCATTAAAAAAAAAAAAAAAAAAGGGAAAAGATGGAAGGAAAGAAATGAGAACAAGCAGAAGGAGCGGTGTGGATGGATGAAAGCTCAGGGAGCTGATGCTGGTGAAGGAGGAGAAGCAGGACCCCTAAAGGAAGCTTCTTGGTCTCTGAAGTGGAAGGAGGCCATGGCAGCTGTCTGGGGAACCTCTGCTCTGCAGCCCTGCACTGAGGCCTTAAAACATCTCCCTGCTGAAGCCAGCCAAAACGGATCCCAGCTTCTGTGTCTGCGAGGCTTTCAGTGACCCATCCTGATCTCGCTCTGTGTGTTGTTGTTCGTGCATGCGCTGGCTCGTACGGGGGAAAACGAGCACCTTTACTGTACTTAATGTTTTCCTTGCTCCCAGGCTGCTTCGGGCTCTTCAGTTTGTGTGTCTGAGGGGAGGCAGGCGATGTGTGCGGCTGCATCTGGAGAGCCTCCAAAAAAAAACAAAATAAAAAAAAAAAAACAACCCTCATCTCCTCCCGTCTCTCCTCTTTCTGTTCTCTCTGCTCGGAGGATCTGTCAGTTCTCCTCCTCTCTCTTTGTCCCTGCTTTGATCCTGCTCTCCAAGCCTTGGCTGGCCTCGCTAACAGCAGCTGAGCACAGGTCCTGCTTCACTCCCACTATAACAACACATATTCATTCCGCACTGGGATGAAGCGCCAGAGCACGCGCACACGCACACACACCCACACACACTTTCACTCGCTGCTTCACTTAGCCCTCAGTAGCACACTCCAGAATCAGTAATAACAGACTCTGCTATCATCATGTGTAAGTTGTCGACGCTAATCGCTTTCGCACGGCGCACTGTAAACTGTAACCAGACATTCACACCTCGAGCACCCTGGGTGATGGGTCACTCTAGCTGATTGTGGGTGATACTTCTGCTAAGAAAAGCTTCTCTTGGGCATTTTGTTTAGATACAGTGTGTTGTTTTCAAAGTGTAAGGAGCCTATAATTTGCAGATTTGATCACTGCTTCTGTACGGCTGCAGCCGGCATTTAAACATCATGACTTAAACATGATGGGAAACAGTGGTGCGTTTGGCTTTCATACAAACATAACCTTTGTAGACTATAGGAGCTTATGCATAATCCACTTCTCCATTATAGATAGAAGTCAAACACACACACACACACACACACACACACACACACACACACACACAGTCCTCCACGTTTGCTTCAGTCCTTGCATGCACAAGGGTTAATAGTTCTTCTGTCAAAAGATCCTCCCACCTGAGCTGTTGATCTCTGCGAATCCTCCAGAGTCACCGTGGGCCTATTGGCTGCTTCTCATCCTGAACTTCCCAATTAATGTCAATGTTAATGTAAGCAGACCGCCATGTTTTGAAATGTTTTTAGTTGTGCTTTGACTTCCATTTTCATGTGACAGATCAAACAGCTTTCTGAGATGCTCCTTGGACTCTGGACTAAAAGTAGACAAACACAAAAACTTTGAAAAACCTTCACAGAGGAAAGAGAGACTTTTTCATCAAGATGACTTAGAAAGACTTCAAAAGAAAAGAGAAGAAAAAGAAATTGGTTGGCACAGTACTCTAGGTCACCTGTCAATTAACTGACAGTTTGCTTCCCTTCTTCTCATGCAAAGTAATTAATCTAAAACTATTTTTATTCTTCTTAAATTAATTGGGGGGTTTTTCTACTTTTATCAATAGGATTTCTTTCTGATTCATCACTTATTCACTTGATGAAAACCTGGTCTATTCTATAAAACTCGGGGAAAATGAAGAGATGAGTGCAAACCCTCCAATGCCTCAGTATTTAAAGCTTTTTATTTTTCGCATTTACAAACAGAACTGCAAAATCCAGCCTGCAGCTGACTGTGCTGCACACTCACTGCTAACCTCTTCTAGGAAATGAAAGCAGATCTTGTTGACTGTGTTAATCACAGTGTAGGCTCTTGGATAAGTCAGGTCAAACACTGTTGCTGGCATCCCTCTTGGGACAGCAGAGTGTTTCCAACCAGTGCCATCTTCAGTTTGTGTGCAGCAGCCACATTATCGCTGCAGATTTCTAACCACAATCTGCAATTTAGCTTTAATCCAAACTTTCTCAGCCACATCTGGCAGCCAAAGCTTGCACATTAAGGCGCTGTGTGGCAGTGAGACACTTTTTCACTCTCCAAAGGTCCTTGGCTGAGTACAATATTGCAGTGTGTGGCGGTCCTTACACAAGAGAGACCAATAAAGATATGAGTCCTGGGAAAATGTGAGCAGAGGTATGAAAAGAGGAAGAGGGAGATAAAAGGAGAAAGAGCTGATATAAAACAAGAGATAAGTGCAGTAATGATAAAAAAAAGGATCAGGGTTGGAGGAAACCATTCAGATTTAGTTCCTCTTTGTTTTTCTGACTGCTTCTTGTCAGAGATGTGATGTTATTTTATTTTTATTTTTTATTTTCTTTTAAAAAAGCCAATTATCTCAAAGCAATACGCTCTCAAAGGTTTTCACAAAAGAGAGACACGGTTCGCTGTGATTCCGCCCGTTTCCCACAGATTGGTGCGCAGGTAACACTCCGGGGACCGACGGAGCGGCCAGGTGCGCCCGATAAGACTTTCAGCCTGCAAGGGGGGAAAAGTGGGAGGGCGTGACAGAGCCAGGGCTCCGTGACTCAGTTCACAGCCGGAGACCTCTTGCAACATGAGCGTGAGAAAGTCATTCAGGCGGAGAGTGTTTCAAAACCTACCCTGTCTGCCGAGCACCAAGACGTTTGTTTAGGAGCTCTGTCAATGCCATTGTGTGCAAGGGTGAAAAAATGAGTCAGGTGCCCAGCTCGCGATGATGTGTTTGACACAGGCAGCGCACAGTAGGTAGCTTACATGTGGGATTAAAGCTGGTTTACGGCCGCATGTACGCACCAGCTTCACTTTGTCAATTACACAGACAAGACGCGTGTGACTCTGCAGTAGTTCAATAGGAAATATCTCTTCTTACTGTAACCAGATTGTTAGATTTTAGAGGGAAACCTGGCAGGAGTGACTGAGGGAAGTTTTCAAAAGAGGGCAATTGATTGACTTTGCTGGGTTTAAATTTTGAACATTATGGACTTTTCTAATATTATATGTTGTATAGGAGAGTGGTTGTGGGCATTCCTGAACAGCTGGCTTTAAAGACCAACAAAATGGCATAAGAATAAAATAAAATAAAAATAAAAAATGTTGCAAATCACGTTGTGAAATATAGTTTTGCTTTTTCAAAAATAATATTCACTAAACTCTTAAAGGTCAAACAATGTGGTTTTTTTTTTTTTTTTTAATTTGGTCAATGTGGCTTTCTGCCCAGGATGGCAAGATAAAAACGTCTGCAATTATGAATTATATTTATTCACTTGTGCAACCTCATTATGAGCACAGCACATGCACTGTATGAAAACATACAGCAAAGAACAATGCAAAATAAGCTTTCTTTTATTATAGTCGGGTTTGGACTTGATCATTTCTAGGGCAAAATATCAAGTATTCACACTTACAAGTTTGGATTATTTACTGGAGACTGTTAAAGATTCGATAAGCTATTATTCTGTTTGAGGCGGGAAAAGAACACGATCTCTATCTATTCTGCTGTTTTCCTTATTAATATTTCTGATTATGTAAGTTATAAAAAGTTATTTTTTGTGTGTGTTAAGTTTTACTGGTTGTGTGTTTAGTTGTACGCACCACTATCACCTGAAAAACTTACATATTTGTCCACTCAACAAGAAAGTGTGACAAATAAAGCACCTAAACTGTTTTAGGACCTAAACTGTGTCGCTCCTGCTCAGTCGACTGTCTAAATACCCGCGCAGCTCCTTCCTGGTTGCCCTTCAAATTCAGTATCTTGCGGCGAACCGCTGGCGACGCCCCGCAGATCCAGGCGGCAAGCCGGCGAGAGGAGCGCCTTCCCCCGTCGCCTGCGCGCCACGTGTCGCGGTCTGTGCACCAGCTGGAAGTGTGTGAGGCTCGGTTTAACCTGTGCGTGTCAGTCTGGCTTTTTTCATGTTGATTTAATCACTTTTCATCTTTGTCGAACATCACGCACGGTGTTTCCAGCTTTATAAAAGCGAAACAAAATGCAATTAAGCAACGTTTCATTTCTCTTATGTCTTTGTATTTTATTAACGGACAGGTAGGCTTAAGGCTCGGGAGGGAGTAACATCTTTATAGATAAGACTAAACTTTTAGTGTAGGCGATGACAGACACCGCAAGTTTAAAAGCCTTCTTGTTTGTGAAGTTGCACAACCTTAAGAATGCAGCAGAGCTGCTGCTCCTCTATAAACCCCAAAGGGCGATAGTTGGCATCGTGTTCCTCTCTTTATGTCCGTCTGCTCTTTCGCCTATCTAACTACAATAAAGATAAGGAAATGAAATTATGACCTGATATCTACAAAAGCCTTGAACGCTGTGGGACGGCCACAGGCGGAAAGGAGGAGGAGGAGGCATCGGTGTGAGCTCTGCAGGCTCAGAAATATCTCTGCTCTGGCTCACATTCCGATAAGGAAGCCCGATCCAGCTAGCTCTGTGGGCGTGGTTTTCCCAGGCTTTTAAAACAGCAGCTGCTATTTACCTTCCCCTCTAATGTAAACCACCGCCGCCGCCACATACCCTCCCCTCACCGCGCATGCACCCTCCTCCGCCTCCTGCAGCCCGGCGGCCAAAACCTCCAACCAGCGCGCGCTCATAAAACATCCTGGCACGTGCTCCACATTCACAGCACCGACGGATGATTAAGTGGCAGATTCTGCACCACAGACCTATAGAAGCTGCAGTGTAATGTGGAAACGAAGTGATGCTCGCGCTCAGGGTCACACTCGTCTACGAAAGGAAGACTCGAGACAGAGGTCAGCCTCTCATGTGTTCCTCTCATGAGGTTTTAAACTCGTCATGAGTTGTCGTCCCAAGTTGTTGCCTTTACAAATGTAATTATTCCAGTTAGTCGGAAAGAAACCAAAGCTCGACCCTGGTGTGATTCTGTTGCAAAGTTCTGACCTGAGGTTGAAGTGGACATGCTGGCTGCTCCTATAAGTGAATTTAGGTGAAGCACGAGGCTAACAGACCTTCAAAGTTTGAGTCGTAACTTAAAGGTTTGAGGGGAGTGAGGGTGGGGGTTCTGATGAGTTGAGAAGACATTTGATCAACTCTAGTTTTAAAGTAACGTTTTGTGGTGTCAGATTGTTATTGTGCAGAAATCTGGTGTATCACGATTGCATAGAGGCGTCCATATTGGGTCCTCTGATAATTTTGAGTTAGCGGACCAAATCGAAAAAACACAATAGAATTTCCTGACTTTTATGTACTGTAGTCATATACAATATATGGGGGCAAGAATGTGGCCATTTTAACTCAGCCTGTAAATTAAAAATTTTGGGGCGAAATGCACACAAGATTGCCTGGTCAGGGTTACGGCTACTCTTAAATATCTGAATCCTTTAATATAAAAAAAAAACACTAAGCTGGTCAATGATTATTACTGCAACTGCTCAATATTTGTTACCTGATGTATATGCGTCATTTTTTTACTTTAAAGTTGACTTTTGAATTCCCGTCTCCAAATCACTTTATCTATGATGACAGTATAATGAAACTCTGGTTGTTAGGGTGACATTCCAAAGAATACATGTTGACTCTTATGAAAATGTTATGGAGGCACCCATGGTTTAATGGCTTTAACATGTGGCTATCAGTATGAATAAAACATAAAAAGGATTTTTGTAACTTTTCATATTTTTTTCCCAGTAACACAATATATTGTAGTCATCTGCACTTCTCTTCAACTAATGACAGTCAACCCCAAACTGTCAAAAGCAGATGGAAATTAATGGAAGTTTTCTATTAATTTATTTTAATAAAATATAGTTGAACATGTGGAAGAAAGTGCTTCTGTCAAATGGGACTAAGATTTAATTTAATGGCTAACATGAAAAGCATTAGATGTGGAGGAAAACTAACACACCCTGAACGTGTCATCCTAAAGAAGAGCATGGTGGTGGCAGCATCATGCTGTAGGGAAGCTTTTCTTCAGCAGACCCAGTCAAGGTCAACAGTTTGGGAACTGGTGTAAGCTATGCTCTGCATAGCACTTATGCACATAATCTTCTTTATGTCTGAATTTAAGAGAAGAAAATATCCTTTTGGGGGGTAAATTCTGTTTTGACGACAAATCAATTGATTTTGGTACATGGCTGACTTGATATCCTTAACTTACAGAAATTTAGCTAGCCATTTTTGAAACAAAACTGAAATTTTGTTATGGGTTTTGCATTTGGTGGTCCACATTAAGGTTAGTAGTGGCCCCCATCTGGTCACCCCTCATAAAACTTTCTGGAGGCTCCCCAGAGATTTCCTCTGGATGGGGTTTCAAACGTTGCTACGTTTAATGAGAAATACGGAAATGTACGAAGACGGAGTTGTTGCCGTTTCCCTTATTTTAATTCTTTGCTGCTAACTCGTGCCTGGCAGATAGGAGGTCCTTGCGCCTCTCTCAGTCAGCGGCTCCGCTGTTAATATGTAAACGCTACGATGATTGAAGACTGCAGACAGTTTCCCCGGCTGCGCCCTCAGCCCGGGCCGTGCGCCATTGGCCGCCAGCTCCAGCGGGGCCAAACAGCCAATGGGAGGGCGCCGACCACGAGCCGTCCTCCCTCGGGCCTCGTGTCCCTCGCCCTGATTGGTTGAAAGTTACTGTGGGAAAGAAAGTTTGGGAAGTTTCACACGAGCCGTTCGCGTGCAGTGAGAGATATAAATACAAGGCACACGCGGAGAGCCCGACAGAGAGAGAGAGAAACTGCGTCCGCTCCTGCTGCCTCTGCGCATCACTGACGGATTCTAACTCATCCCGGGATTTGCTTCCGACAGAGACGGACTTTAAATACTAGCTGACAATATCAGCTTCATTTTTCTACACAAGTGGATGGAAATTTGCTGTCATTTTGTTGGAGTTGTCTAATAAGAAAGAAAAGATGCCTGCCGATATGATGGAAAAGTCCTCATCCTCTCCGGTCGCTGCGACGCCGGCAAGCATGAACACAACTCCGGACAAGCCCAAGACAGCATCTGAACACAGAAAGGTTGGTATTTGCAAATAATCATATTGCTGTTAACAATAATAATTAGGGTGGCATTCTGAGTTCTGTGCGGGAAGCGGTGATTTTAATAGGTTGCTTCCACTTTTTAGTCATCAAAGCCGATCATGGAGAAGAGGAGACGAGCCAGAATAAACGAGAGCTTGGGTCAGCTGAAGACTCTCATTCTGGATGCGCTCAAAAAAGATGTAAGTACTCAGCCGTCCTCATGGATATTAATAAACGTCCAAACAGTCTGTGTCAGCCATGGGAAAACTGTGCGCGTAACGCTAACCAGGTGCGCTTTGCGCCCCCGCAGAGCTCCAGACACTCCAAACTGGAAAAAGCAGACATCCTGGAGATGACAGTGAAGCACCTCCGGAACCTGCAGAGAGCTCAGATGACCGGTAAGTTCAACATCCCACTCTGATTTATTTCTTCACTTTGAACGCATCTATAAAAGGCACTCTTGTTTCAACATTTCCGAACTTTTCCTAATAATATCCTCATCCTTTGCCCCCCGCCCCCCTGTCTGTTTCTCTTTAGCTGCTCTGAACACTGACCCCTCCATATTGGGAAAATATCGCGCAGGATTCAGTGAATGCATGAATGAAGTCACCCGATTCCTTTCCACCTGCGAGGGCGTCAACACCGAAGTCAGGACGCGGCTCCTGGGCCACCTGGCCAGCTGCATGACGCAGATCAACGCCATGAACTACCCCAGCCAGCATCAGCACCAGCACCAGCTCCCCCCAGCCGCCGGATCGACGCACCCCTCCTTCGCCCAGTCCATGGTTCAGATCCCCAGCTCCTCCCCGCAGGTGCTCCCAATGAACCCCGCGTCCTGCAAAGGGGGCTCCCCGCCGGCCAGCTTACCGTCAGACGCGACCAAAGTGTACGGCGGCTTCCAGATCGTACCTGCCACAGACGGACAGTTCGCTTTCCTCATACCGAACGCGGCCTTTGCGCCGAACGGCCCCGTTATCCCCGTGTACGCAAACAACATGAGCACGCCGGTGCCTGTTCCTGCTGCGGTGTCCCCCGGAGCCCCATCCGCCAACACAGACTCAGTGTGGCGACCCTGGTGAAAAGAGAAGCACCAGGAGGGGGAGGGGGGGGGGAAGACTAACTATACATTTATTAGTTTTAAAATCTTTGGTCAATAGAAAGTTGTTTCAAACCTGTTTTTATTTTTCTTGTAAAATGGAAAGAGTATGCACTATATTTGTACAGCTAACAAGGGAGTAAAGTTCATATTGAAATGAGATTTGTATCGTGGAAGTCCGTTCACTGCATTTTTTATATATATATTTGAGTTGTCTTTTTTACTGTGTGACGCCAAAGATATGTTCAATGCTCTTATGCTGTTCTTCGTTTTGGAAGACAAATAAATTTGTAAAGATACGGAAAAACTGGTCTAAGCGTTGCTTCTTGTAGAAGAAAGGTACGCTCACTTGTTTAACTTGTTGGGGGGTTTTGTGCGTAAAAGCTCATTTCAGCTGCGCCATCAAGTTGAACTTTCTTCAGGTCTATTAGGTTTCTAATTAAGTAATTGTTTGCCGTATAAATGCACTTTTAAGAGCCAGAAGTTGGTTAAAATGTGTAAATTTAGACATAATTATAGGAACAGCAGTTGTGTTGGAATTGTAACTACACATTGTTTCAGCTTTCAGACTTTGCATTTTATGAGAATGCACCAAATATATTTTTGATACAATTCTCCTTCAAAGTGGACTGTGAGTGGCGTTGCGGAAAAGTTATCAACCACCGAAGGCCCGATTAGAGATCAATAAGATGAACAAGTTGTGGGGGGTGGGCTGGGGGTAGGGGTAGGGGTGAGGAGAGGTGCAAGATCATCTGTTTGTGGTGTTACGCACAGGTTCTCCAGCTGTTGGGGCTTTCTTGAAGAAGCTCTGGAGCTTAGCAGAGGTCACTCACGCCATCTAGCAGCAGAAAACGACACTGCAGTCTGATTGGCACAGTATAGGATCGATAGGGTCAAGCACAATAAGTGGCTGCTGGTGTGATGAGTTAAAGAGACTTGGACGTTAGAGAGACTGGGAAACTAACTGCTCACTGTTTTATAAATTATGGATGGGAGATTTTAGTTCAGTATGTTCAATTTTAAGATTCAAAAGTTGTTGAAAGCAACCGGTGCAATGCCTGGCAAAGTATTCTTGAAATATGTTGAGGTTACACAACGCAAACCTCAACGTATTTTATGGATTTTTCTTTTTGACATGGATTGACTATGATAGAGCAGTGCTGATGACATTTTTACAAATGAGGTCAATACTTAGTACAACCACCTTTCAGTTCTTTTACAGCCACAAGTCTTTATTGCTAAGTGTCCATTTGCAAAGCAGCTTGTGTTTTTAAAAATGTTTTTTTTTTTAAGTAGGATTTCATATTGCAAAATGGAAGGAAAATGATACATACTTTTAAAAGCAAAACGAGTTAAAACATGAACAGAGTGTTATGGAAATTGCTCCAAAAATTCTTAATTGGATTTAGGTCTGGAGTGGGACTCAGACATTCAGACACATAATGTCACTGTAGCTCTGGCTGTATTAGGTTTGTTTGTCCTGCCAGAAGATGAATGGTTTTTTTCAGGATTACCTTACATTCACGCCTCTTACCAGGTTTCCCTGTGAGTTGCTGCTGAAGTAAAGCATTCCTACAGAATGATGCTGCCACCACCATGTTTCACCAAAGAGATGGTGATGGTTTTCCATGTAGGCTACAATGTTTTGTTTGGATTTCACGTAGTCAGTTCCAGAAACTCTAACTTGTGTTTCATTAATAGTGGCTTTCTTCTTGCCTCGCTAGCTGTCATGGAGGACAGCTTTATAGAGTATCAATTTTAGTTTTTCTGTCACTGGATTCTCCTATGTAAGCTGTTACTATGCAGCTCCCAGATAGGTACTATGGACCTTCTGACTGTTTCTGTGCTCAATCAATAGGTTTTCAGCTGTATCATAGTATTTTCATATTCAGACGGTGGATTGATGAGTTCTCCATGAGGTTTTCAAATCTCAGGATATTGTTTAATGAACAAAAACTGCTTTTTTATTCTCCTCATCCCTGAGCTTTCTTTCTTTCTTTGTGATGCTGATTGTTCACTAATGTTCTCCAACAAACATCTCTTGCCTTCACAGAACATCTGTAAAAAAAATAACTGTCATCTTTTACTTCCCACCACATTGCACTTTGTCATTGTCTATCATATAAAATTCCAATAATACAGTAAAGTTTGTGATAAAATATATATAAAAAGACATAAATACTTTTTGCAAGGTACCATATTGGCAGTGTTTGGATGTTTTGGGTGTTTTGTGTTCGGCAAACAGCCAAAGATTTACTCTAACAATCTGAAAAAGATCAAGCGCCGATAAAGCATCATCAAAATGGGGATTTCTGCAGCTTTCTCTTGAGCAGCAACATTAATCTCGTGGAGGGGAAGCACAGAGAGGAGCCTCAGGCTGCGTCTTTAATCAGGGCTCAGTTCCTCGATGCCAGGGGGCCTGACGGAGGAATGACACGATAAACACATCGTCACTGAGCATGTGGTAGCGCTCTGCTCTGCCCAGGTGTGTGTGCCCCCTCCAGCTATCCGAGTGTGGCCCTTCTTTGAAGGGGGTGTGTGGGGGGGGGTAAGGAGGTGGGTGCAGGTGTTTGCAATTATCACTGTGCTAAGAGGCACAAAGTGTGGATAAGTGCCATCATTTTGAATTTCCATCACACCTTTTTACAGAGGAAGGGGGGGCATGCATCCCTGTGTGATTGAAGACATGTGTGTGCTCATGTCCGTGTGTGCATGCTTTCTGTACAGGGTGTGGACATGCCTGGCTAAAGGGCACGAGGGAGGTGAGGCACTGGGGGGTTAAATGGGATGAGGGGAGTTCAAGGAGAGGCCTGCATGCTGCGGAGGCTAGCAGTCAGCATCCTGTGTTTTTAGGCCCTCACACACACGCCTGGATGAAGCGTTCCCACAGCATTCCAGCTGCGCTCGTGCTGGTGTCGAGCTTCCTGCCCCTGGCCCCTGGGGCCACAGCTGGACACGGGACGTCTGGGAGGCACGTGGTGTGACCTGGACAACACCCAGCTGCTGAGCCCTCCCACCCTGCCTCGCCGCCTTTCAACCGCTTCCTCCCCCCGCCCCCAACCCATCGACATCTTCAGTGGTTGCTCTCCCCCCTCCTGGAAGCAGCTTTACGAGCCTCTCCAATTACCCAGTGCAGTGGCCGAGCTGCTGGAGTGACCGCACACATGTCACAACACGACCAGGAGGTTAGCTGCCATGCGTGTCCATTAACTTTTCCCACACTCCGCGTGCATTCAGGGAGCGAAAATAGGGGGAGAAAAAACCCTCTGCTTCCTCCTTGGCTCCGTAAGTGCTACCATATGGTCCACTCTGCGTCTCTCTCTCACACAGTCCTCCTTTCTGTCTCTACATCTCTCTCCCAGCCCATCACTGCGGCTGGCTTTGATTGCAGCCCAGACAAGCGAGAGCTTTATGATTTAAGCCCAGAGCTTGCTGTACCAAGCCCTGGACTCGCATTGAAGCCAAACTCTTCTCCCTCCCCTCTTTTTCCCAGTTCCCTTGCAGCCCCCGCCTTCTCCTGCAGTTGCAAGGGAAGGCTGTTTTCTGGCAGGAAATGAATAGCTCCCAGATGAGCGCAGGAACCTGAGAGGTCGTGAGAAAGAGGCGAACCCCCCTCCGCAGGCCCGGCTTGCTGCCAGCCGCCGGGGGAATGTGGGAGAGCGCCTCTCTGACACACGCATCAACCCCTCTGCCCTCCACCACACCGCCTGACTGACTGCCTGCCCGCCTGCCTCAGCGCTGGGCCCCGAGCCTGGAAATAGACTGACAGACGGGGCAACCGCCACCGAGGCAGGCGGCGCGGCTTCGTCAGCCAGCCAGGCAGGGAAAGGGAAAGCTGTGGGAGGGGAGGATGAAGTGTTGGACTTGTGTGGGCAGAAGTGGATCGAGTTGTGTGTTTGCACTGAGAATCCTGACCCAAGCACGCATAACACTGCATAGTTAGGTCTGCAGCTTTACTTTCCTTGGTTTCAACTCATTTATGTTCCATTTACACAGATTTTGTTTGCAGACAGAGCGAGTGTGCACATGTACACACTTGCTCACAGACACTTTTCTCTCTCCCAGATGCTCACTCTCATTCCAGTCAGGACAGGTGTTCTCTGTCAAGGGAAAATGGTTCTCTCTTTGGTTCTCTGTGTGCTGAACTAACATTTACCCCTCCTGAGGCTGACACTGTTATTGGATGTGGTCAGAAGTTTAATTACAGCTGTCCAGAAATATTCCAAGATCTTTTTTTAATCATTGCTCTGCATCTGCATGACTTGCTCTGATTAACTCAATATCGAGCGAAGACCAGATCTTTTGTTTCCAAGTGTAACAGATGTAGAGGATCATGTCTGTCAGCCCTGACCAGGAGTGTGTAGTGGTGATAAGTGATTTTGATATACAGTCTAAAAATGAGGCTGCATGCCTAATTTTTTCTGACTTTATTTTTGAAAGCCAGAAATGACTATTAATCTTCAAGTATAACCATAAATTCTCATTTGGATTTCGGTCCAGACCTTCACAGGGTCACATCTGTTTATCTTCCTCGTACCGGCTGAAGAAAATGTTCCCTGCAGCCTCATGCTGCCACTGCCGTATTTCACCGTGTGGATGGTGTGTTCAGGGTGATCTGAAATGTTAGTTTTGTATGTTGGTCAAAAAGTTCAACTTAAGTCTCATCTCACCAGAGCGTTGACTCTGTCTCATACATGACTTAGGAAAAACTTTGAAAATGCCCCTTGATTCAACAATAGGTTTCTTTTTTATACTTTTGTCCTGCATTGTGAATCTCAGCAGTAAGGACCTCTTGGCTACTTCTCTGATTAATGCTTTACTTTCTGGCCTGCAAGTTTAGGTGACTGGTCATACATTAGTACTGTTGCCTTATTCACACAGCAAAGAGATTGAAGTCCGGTAAATGGTCACCCTTCTTCGGATGACAGAACCTTTTAGGCAAAAATCGTAATCTTTTAAAAAAAGAGTCCACTGAATTAAATACAACTGTAACGTCATCCGTGATATCGCTCAGGTGAGAAGTTAATCTAAAAAGGGTTAAAAATTTAAACTACACTAAAAATGTTTTTAGCAACCACCCATCACACAAGAAAAGCAATGTGAAAATAGTGTGTGTTTGTGGTCATGGAGAAGCAACCAAAACATTGTCCATGTGTGTTAGTGTCAGTCAGGTTGGAAGCATTTTATTTTTAGACATTTAGATTATTATCATTTGGAAAATGGAAAGCAGAAAGCCTTGGAAGCAGAAATTATATTGGTACTTTAGTCTTTTATTTTCCAGTACTCATTCAGACTCTCCGAATTCTGCACAGCTACACAAGAAAACTGGAACTCTGAACCAATTAGATTAAATGTTTGCATTAGACTTATTTTCCGTGCCCTGAATGCAAGACTTCTTGATTCTAAACTGGAAGCCTATGCACTTACTTACGGCTAATAATAAATAACATGTTCCACTTGGCTCACATTTGACACTCGTCTATTAAAGCTGATGTTGTCAGGGACAGAGAGAGGGAGCTTGAAATGAAGACTGGTTGCTTACAAAAGGGCATCCAGATCACATGGATTTAATCTTCTGTCCGCTATTATTAGTGCATCAGTCATAAAAGTTATTTTGTCCCTTTAGTCGTCCACCTATAATGACTCAGTCCCCGTTTAACTCCAGACAACATGCCTCCCCCCCACCCCCTCGTGCTGCTGTTTCCCAGAGTTCCTGTCGTTCTTTCCCATACTGTCTTTGTCTCTTACGAGCCCGGTTTGTGCCGAGCTCCTATGGTAACCTGCGGGCCCAGTAAACAGGACAAGCTGTGTGCCCACTCCTCTTGGCTCACCCTGCATGACAACAAAACCCCCACCAGAGGCTCCCACTGCCAGCCCATTCAAATGTCAGCCGTGCCGTTTGAAGTCGCAGGCCACTATGTAAATCCACGGTGTTTCTCACCGCTCACATGCACTCCAGAACAAGAGCGCAGGCAAAAGGTGGTCCTGTGATGCTAGATGATAGCTCCTTTAATGTTCTCCACTCCTTAGAAGGCTTTCTTTCATCCCTCTAGCCTATCCTCTCAGTTTTAATTTGTAAATATCTCTTTTCTTCTTGTTTGTGCTCTGCAGTTTAACCGCAGATTGACTTGAGGAGAGCCTGACATGGCAACCACATGTGGCTGTCAGTTGAAACGTTGGCACATCCCTCAAGTCTGAGTGGTGACAGTGATGACCCTATCAAACTGCGCCTTTGTCTGACCTGTCCTCCAGCTACTCTGGGACCCAAGGCAAATTGAGTGGGAGGTCTCCCTCCCTCAGAGGCCATCACAACAAACAAATAGAACAGGCAAACAAGTTCCCACCACACTACCGTCCAAACAACTGCCAACGGTGACAGTTGGGTTGGTTGTGATAACGCACAAAGAGGTTCTTCATGGACCACTCGGGGGACCTGCTTTGATCTCTCAAAGCCAAGGTTTTCTATGGTGGACTGAGACCCCCAAACTCTTTTCTCAGGTTCGAAAACACAGATTATAAAATGCATAGGCTGTAAGTACAATTATTAGTCCTGCTGATGTCAGAGCTTAGGGCTTCCTTGCTGTATCCATCCTCATCCATCCACTTATCCTTTCATTCTCAGGTCTGGCTCCCTGTATGTGACAACAGCATCATAAATCTCTTTCATCTGGTTGTTCCTTTAAAAACATCTGGAGGTTGCTCCTGACCATAAAAACTAGAACATTACTGAGTGCTCAAAATGAACAGCAGCCTTAGATTTCACTGCTAGATGGTAAAGGGAGCTAAACTAAGCTTGTGACCTCAACACTGTTCAATCTGAGAAGAATAATACCAGAACACCACCTACTTACTAACTGACTTGTTAACTTTTATGTTTACTTCTGTAGATTTTTCCTTATTTGGACTTGATATTAGATGGCACTATGCAGTGGCCACTGAGAAAATTCAGATCAGTTTTTTTTTCTTTTCAGGTATTGATCCGTTTTTCCTTCAGTTATTGCATCCAGTTCACAGGGAATAAAAATTTATTTGTTTAAGGTAAATAGCCGCCTGTACTTGCAATTACAAACATGCTCGTCCAATTCCCGTTTCAAATTAAGTGATTTTGTCTGAAGTCAATAAAGCTGAGCCATTTCCAGCTGGTATGAACAGTGGATATTTTTTTCTATTTTGCTCAGTTTGAAATTATGCTGCTGGAATAAAAGACCAATTTGTTTTACTTTTGTATATATGTCCTCAACAGGAGGATAATAAGTACTTGGGGGGGCAGTAAATAAACCCATATTGATTACTCTTGACAAGAGTACACATAATTCAAACCAATTGAATTCAGAGGTGAATATCATACCCTGCTAAGGATTTGAAGAAGCAGCGTTTATGAATTTGGGTTTTGCAGATAGTCGATGAGCTACATGATGGGGATCTTTTGATCATAGAATGTAAAAAAAAATGTCAGATCTTTCAAGAAATATTATATTCTAATTATACAGTGCTCTGCAACATTATTCATAAATCTTTTCTACTTGATACGGTGACAAGTACAAATTTATTTAATTGGGCTTTTATGCAACAGATGAACAGAACCTAGTGCACAGTTTGAAGGGAATAGACAGGTAAGACATAAAGTCATAGAGAAGCTTAAAAGATGGTAAAGTTGTAAAACAATAATCATACAGCTTGAAAATACTGCAGACCCAAAGATTATAGGAGGTCCAGATGTTCTGAAATCCTTAGAACCCAAATTTGACCAACTTCTTCCTGATTGTGACCCCATTCTTATTTTAGGTCCGCTGAAACTTGACTTTTTTTGTTGTTTTCTGTTTGCTTCAGTTTGGTTGCCGATTGTTCGGTGTGCGCCAGCGTTGGGGCATATTGCATCATGTTGGTATTCAGAGACATGAAATGGCATTATCCCACTTCCTTCTTTTCCTTCTGAACAAAAGCAGCAGAAATGGTGACGTGGTCCAGAGCTTAATCCTCTTTCCCATTTTGGATGCAGTGGCAGGAACCACAGAGGAGCTGGTCGTAGAGATATGACCACAAGACGCAGTGTAAACAAAGGAGCCCATGTGCGTGTGAGTGTTTGAAGGTCTGCAGAATAAAGAGCAAGTCTGTGTCGTTTAGAAGGTGTGAGTGGATGATGCAGAGTGTGTTTGGATGTTGAGCTTTCTTTCTGAATGCACTAAAGAAGCCAGAGTGTGAATTTATAAAAGACAGAGGGTGTTTTTCCTCTGTGTGTGTGCCCTTTACCTCCCACTTCATTTGTCTGTGCAACTTCAACTCTGCAGAGCATGCTTCCAAACACTCCTACAAGAACCTGTTATCTCAGCTTTAGTTTGCATCATGAATGAGACTAATGCCTGTGTGGTACGTGGTCGCCGGGTTCAACTTTTGTTGCCTTGCAAGTTGTCCATGGCGTCCTTCCTTGTACATCCTGGTGTCTCAGGGAAATGTGGCCAAGGTGGTTATTCTAGAAGCTGTAATGAAACCAGCGAGTGTGGGCGCAGGAAAGAAAACCTCAGGAGAACAAAGTTGCATTTTTGTGATGTTGCTGCGTTGTTTGGTCAAATAGAATTTTTTTTCAAGTTTTCTTTAATTTTTATTTTGGCAACAGAAACTTTTCTTGATGCTTTTTTAGTTCTCCAACTCTTTCTGTGCCTTCCAGCTTAAACTCTTCACATTTTATCAAGTTACAACCACTGACCTCAATGCATTTTATTGGGAATTTATGTGTTAAACCAAGTTGTACATAATTGTGAAGTGAACAGAAAATTGTAAACCCCCTTGACAGACTTTGGTTTAAAATTTGTTTCACTCAACCTAGAAGTTTATTTCTGATAGGAAATGAGACATATATTTATGAAATGCAGTTTATTTTGAGGGAAATTGTTTTTGTTTACACTTCATTTAAAAAATGGCATTTAGAAAAAACTTCATATCTGTCTCAATAATCAATGGAAAATAACTTCAGGCAGATTTGGGTCTAAAAGTCATCTTTTATTCTTGCTCCTATGGAAGTAATATCAATGTCTTAAGGTTGTCAAGCTTGAATCTGATAGAGAATCTATGGAGGGATGGAGATCCCAAAGATCAATCTTCAAAATTCCAGCCAAATTTATAAAAGCTATTTGGCTGGAAAAACAATAAAAGGAAGAGATTTTGACATGCTATTTCTTGTTAAAATCTAAACAAAAATAAAGCTTTCAAATAATTGCTGCTGGTTTTATATTGCTTGCATTTTTTTAGATGTATGTCAAATTTTTCATCAAAATCAAAGTTATTGGTTAAATAAAAAATAAAAAAAGTGTGGTAACACTTTATCTGAAGGGGCGTGCATAAGACTGACATGACACTTTCATAAATATGACATAACACATGAAGGAGTCTATATGAATGTTTATGACTGTTGTCATGAAGTGTCATCCGGTAAATAATGACACTTTTAATACAAAGTTGTACTAAATGTTGCATTAAAAGTCCATTAAAATAGCCAACTGTGCACTATCTTGTAAATAGTGATACTTTTATTGAAAAGTTCTTCTAAAACTTGCATCAAAAATCCATTAAAAGTGTCATCTTTGCAATAAAACTGTCATTATTTATTGAATGACAGTTCATGACAACAGTCAGAGACATTTGTGAAGACTCCTTCATGTTCATGACAGCTGTTATGTCATGTTTTTACAGTATTATGTCAGTCTTACGGACACCCCTTCAAATAAAGTGTTACCAAAGTGGGATATCAAAATCTACTATGACAAAGTTTTGGGTTCATTATAATTAGGTCAAAATTAAAGCAGAAAACTGCAAACCTTCATCTTTTTTTTTTTTATGCAGATGTGTGTCTCAGGTGGGTCATGTTGGGTTGCAGTTACTCTCATTGCAACCAGTAGAAATTGTTTACCACCTCTTGATTTAAATCCAAGATGAAACTTTTACAAGCATCCTTATTATCCCATCATGCCTAATAAAATTATTTGATCAACTATTCTAAAGATAAAACAGCAAAGTTTCCTTCCTCCTCCACTCAGCCAGCAGACAGTGGGGCTATCAGAGTTTGTGATCCTTTGCTGACATTTTGCTGTGGAGCAACAATCTCTCTCCCATGCACACACAGTTGCACCTCTGATTTTCCCACATCCTCCACAGCTCCAGCGGTGAGCGCCCTCCCTCCCTTCCTGCGGTGCAGGCTGCATGCGACCCTCCACAGACCATATCAGGGTAATTGACAGTGACTGGAAATATGCAGCATCATTGAGCCTCGACCCGTGTGACTAACAGGGTTAGAGCCTCCCCCTTTTGGAAAGCAGCCCCTCCTACAGAGCCATCAGTGATATTCAGTTTGTGTTAAAGTTCCCTTTGAGCGGGCCCCCGGGGGCCAGATTTTATTAACATATTTTATGGCCAGCTCTTGGATGTGGCTGCGAGTGCTTCAAGCTCTGTATTAATAATAGTCAGAGGCCATAATGGCTCTCAAAGTGATGACAGTGACAGTGAGGCCTGACTGCGGCTGACAAACGCCTCGGCAGGGAGACAGAGAAGTGACTGGCGCTCAATGGGATGAGGAGTCCTGCTTTCTGCGGGACCTCGGCGCGATTGGCTCGGCCGTGCCGGCTTGAGGCTAATCAGAAGTGATTCATGCATTGGACTGAATTTGTCTCATCTACGGTTCTCTCCATCACTTACTGCTCTCCAAATAAATAGCTGGCAGACAATGGAAGCTGTTTGTAAGGACATTTTTCCCACAGTCCTGTTTGTCATGAAAATGGACACACACTGACTCGTGGACAAAGCCACAGACAGACGCGCACTCGAACCCAACTTCCGAGAGTGTCTACAGTAAGGACATTCCTGCACTCCGCACGCCTCAGTCATTGTCTGCAGCATGGCCGCCGCAGACAAAGGAGGCGTCCTCTCTTCCTGCTCAGCCTCGGTGCTTCAGTCCAGTTAAATGTAACCATGTTAGCCTATAAATGAGACACTTCTTCCCCCAGATTTTATAGCTGGGTACAGGAATCTGCATGCATCAGGAGCCCCTTTCACTGTCTACTATTAAACCACTGATGTTGTTCAGTAAATGCTACCTTGGCTCAGTTTATTGGAATTATCTGGCCCCTAAGGAGAGCCCCTATAAATTTGTGCTTTTGTTGGAAGGAAATTTCCCTCCGGTATCATCCAGCAGCAGTGACTATTGTGAAACTCGCCCTGAAACTGTAAGAAACATGTAAGACGATCCTTTTTGTTTGTGTTTTAATTTCCTTCAGATGGAGACAGACGCATGAGGAGCCTCTGAAAGTGGCCTTCCTAGGTTCCCATACATGAAGACAGAGAGGGAGAAATTAGGCAAAAGCTTAAGTTTCATCCTGGGCTTGGAATGGTTTGAAAGAATGTAAAGCCCGTGACAAAAGCGCCTTCGAGAAGAAACAGAGAACAGGTGGTCATCGCTGCCCCCCCCCCCCCAGCCCCACCCTCAACCCACAGACATGAAATCAGCCAGGGGGGCGTTAGATTTCAGCGATAAAGACCCAAGGTTTGTTTGCTCTTTATTTTTACAAAGATGTGTGAAAAGATGCCGGACCTCTAACCCCCACACTTTCAAGTCTCCTTCCTGCCTTGTTGCTGAGAATTCAACGATCAGGATTTCAGCTCGCAGGAAGTCATCCGTCGGCGCTCGATTGAGAAGGACAGCTTGGGAAAACGAGGTCTTGGCTTCTGTTCTTCAGACGGTTCTCAGCTACGTGAAACGGAATAGCTGTTGCGTTTGAGAAAATCTTAAGTCTGGATCAAAGTGGGAATTAAATGACTTCAATCAGGTACTGAAGTCTTAAACGTCCAATAATTGGAAATATAAATAAAAGGACAAAAGTGTTTTAAACTAAGCCACTCTGAGGTGGTGGTGGTGTTTACTGAGTGAAAGTATTCAGTAGATTTCTTTTTTTTTTTTTTTTTTTTGATAAACATAAAATAATTTTATAGTGCTTTTTTTTCATTTTAGTTTTACAACTAAATCACATTTTGAATTTTGAACACAGTGATTTTTCACAAGTTTTAAAGGCTGCTTAGTTTATTATTTGAGCACACTTGGTGCCGTATTTGTTGCAAAAGTTCAACTAAAAATATCCTGGTGTTGCTTCACAAAATCTAAACAGGAACGAGATAGAAAAGGACCAATGTATGAAGAAGTGAATACTTTGTACTACCTGTAAGTGCAGGCTGAGACGGGCTGCCAGCCTGGGTGCAGGCATGCAGTGTTTAACTAACTGGGCATGTGTTTGATTTGCAGTGTGTGTTTGCGTGTTTAACCATGTGTGTCCCTCGCCTATCGGCTCCCATCAGTGGGTGTGTGCATATGTGGGTGTGGGGTTCAGCGTTGTAACTGTAGGAGTGCGATGACAGACAGGGAGAAGGGAGGGTGGGCTGGCTAATGGGGCAGCAGGCAGGCAGAGCTTCAGGTGTGTGATAAAGGCGAGGTGGGATGGAAAGGATGCATCGGGGCATAAGTGAAGTGAATTTCATGCAAGTGGGTGGGGTGTGTGCTTGTGTGTGTGTGTGTGTGTGTGTGTGTGTGTGTGTGTGTAGAGTTCTGCTTGGATGAGCTTGAAGAATGCCCATGTAGATCCTGGCAGGGAAAGAAGGAGCTTCTTTCATCACACGTATCTCAGCGTTCCTAACTCCACCCCAGATTTTTCTGCTCCATCTACCTGTGACCCCACTCTCTCTCTCTCTCTCTCTCTCTCTCTCCTGTGGACCTTCTTCCATCCAGTTTTCAGAACTAAATGAGATGAGTTTTCCCTTTCCCACCTTCCCTCTAATCCTTCCCTCCTCCCCTGGCCGTCCTCTGTAGCGTGGGAGCTGTCGGCGGCGTTCGCTCTGACACACAGAGTTCCAGCAGCAGGCAGGTCCTTGTGCTTTAAAAGGGCAGCGTCTAATTAGCCATAATGGCTTCCATTTTGTTCTGGCCTTGCGTCACGTCTTTGATGCTGTGATCGGGAGCACCCAAGGGGGAATGCCAGACAATTTTCCATGTCTGATTTGGTTGAAGGGCTGCTGTGTGTGATAATGATGTAAGGGCAAACCGAAACAATGGCGGTGTTTTTCCCCACTAAGTAAAATTGACTGTTTTTATATCCTTGGCGGAGTTAATTACTGCTCACAGTTTCATGTTAAATTTGAGTTGTGCTGCTCTCTGAGGTTGAGAACAAGCAGTGGTGGCGCTGTGATGGAGTTTATCTTTCTTTCCTCACAAATGTATTGCTGCTTTGGCTTCTAACCCAATGGGTATTTTTAAATTTGAAGTATTTTTGTTGAAAATTTTCAACTTTACACTGATATCATATGTTGTCCTCTGAGTGAACTTAACAGAAAGTTTGCATTTTAATCTATTAATACATTATTATAGACTATAAAAGGTTTCACTGTGCTTAAACAAAGATAAAATAATTACAGTTAACATTTTTCACTTTTTTTAGCATCTTAAAATAGGAATAAGGGTGCTATCATTGCTAAAACAGCAGTTTCTATGTGTATTTGTATACAAACTACATAGATGCTTACGTTCCCTCTGGGAGAGATGCAAAATTTTCCAAATCCAACATGTTTCTTGATGGACTGAAAGCTAAAAGGGATAAGAGAAAGAAACTCTTTGCTCCTGTTATCTGTTGAAAGTCCCTGTCTCTCTCTCACGCAGTCTGAATCCACTGCTGACATGTCTCAGCATGTAAGAACTAGGTAACCCCTCACACCAGGCATCCTGGATGGGAGACGGACGGATGGACTTCTTGCAATAAGCCAGAGTGTTTTACAGTCTTTTATTATAGTTTTCTATATTTATCCTGGTTTTCTGAAGGTCTTTCAATTTTTTTTCTCTGGATATTTCATTTTCTGTCCAGTCCTTGGAACTAATCATACAGTGTGTATGTTTCTCAATTATTAACAAAACTGAGGAGCATAGCAAATGTATGACAAAAAAAGTGTAGCTCTAAATAACTATCTAAGGCAGATGAACTGTATGAAAGTCACATCTTTAGAAAACAGGAGAATCCAGCAACAGATAGGAGATGCTTTATCCAGTTCAACTCGACATGTTTTCACCTCAAACCACATTGTTTTTCTATTTTTCATCTTTTAATTCATCCATTTACCATTCACCTATTTATCCTTGCAGGGTTGTGTGTGTGTGTGTGTGTGTGTGTAGTGGGCTTCGGGGGGTGCTGGTACCTATATCTTAGTCTATCACAGGTCAACAGCATCAGACAAGACACCCATGCAGATATGTAGTCATATCTAAAGGCAATTTAGAGAGTCCAGTTAACCTAACACTCATGTTTTTTGTAATGTGGGATAACGTTGGAGTACCCGCTGAGAGTCCATTCATACATGGGGGGGAAATGGTGGCAGAATATAAGTTATCCGTTGACCTCATAGGTCAGAGTTTAAGAAGCAAACACCTCTTCTGAAAATGGTCATATACGAGATAGAAGATGTGTGATCTAGGCCATTTTAAACACTTAGAAAGTGTAAAGAAATGTACCTTATTGTGTTTTACTTACGGGGTTTCATTGTTTCAACGTCTGTTTCCAGAGTAAACACTCCCTTTTCCCCGTCCCCCTACTTTCCTAATTTCCTATGGATCAGGTTCAGTAGCCACAACCCTTTGATCTTTCTCAACATACACCAAAAACACAAACAGACATAAACACAAAAATACACACACCATTGTGGCGCTAATGGTGCTTGAAGCCCAAAGCAGCTCAGTTCTCCCTCGGAGCAAGAGAGCGAGAGGTGATGGAGAAGAGGAGGTGGGGGAGCATCAGTTCCCTCCCACCACCACCACCCCAATCCCTCTCAGCATCTCTGAAATAGGTTTATCTCCACCGCGGAGGTGTCTCATTGTGTCGCCATGCTGAGGGCTGAAGCCGGAGAGGATGCAGGCAGCCAGGAGACACAAGAAGAGGCAGCCAGCGAGAGAAAAAGCGTGGTAGAGGGCGGATGGGGGAGATGGGCCCTCACTGAAATGGGACCACCTGTGTCGCCTGCTTTGCTCGGAGATTATGCGGGCACACAAAGCGGCGCCGAGAGGAGGGCAGGGGCACGGGGTGAGCGCTGCGTCAGGAGAGTGAGCGGCGTGGAAAGTAGAGGTGGCGTGTGTGCCAGGGGTCTTCCACATACTGTATCACATCCCCACAACTGCCCCTTAAAATGTGTTCATTGTGTCTCCCTGTCCTCCTTCACCCCCTCCTCACTCACACAGATAAAACAACATGTTGATTCACAGCATTTCCACGCTGACCTGCGTGGAAATGAATCTGAATCTGGGATTTTAATTTGAATCTGGGATTTTAATTTGAACATTTTATTAAAATGCCTTTTTTTGCAAATCCATTAAGGTTGAAGATACACATATTTTTATTACACAATTTTTCAAGTACTTTTTTTTTGTATTTTCTTCATATTTTATTTGAAGTCCTGCTTGCAGGGGCAGAGGATGAATTTGTATTGTGGCTGCATATCTTTATTTTAATTGAATTTGAATTTGGAAACACTTCTAATGCCATTATTAGCCTTTTTATGAATTGGATTGACAAAGGAACGATTTAGACCAGTGCTGCAACTAAGGATTATTTTAGTAATTGATTATTCTACTGGTGATTCTGATGATTAATCGATTAATAAGGATAGAATTATTGTCACATTCTACATATTTTTTTATTTTATCACCCAACACTTTCTTATACAATGTTAGAAATACATGAAAATATGCAAATACACAAATAATTAAATTAAATTCCTTTTTAAAGGAAGAAAATAAACATTTTATTACCAAAAATGCAAAAACACAGCATTCTTTTAATGAATTTAGACTTCCGGTTAACAATTAATTGATTATTAAATTACTTGTCAGTTATTTCAATAATCGATTCATCGCTATTAATCGAATAGTCCTAATCATAATCATAGATAATAGCATATGCATGGGTTAGAGTGGCCCAGACAAGAT
Source organism: Poecilia latipinna (assembly GCF_001443285.1). Lineage (NCBI taxonomy): Eukaryota > Metazoa > Chordata > Actinopteri > Cyprinodontiformes > Poeciliidae > Poecilia > Poecilia latipinna. The sequence goes on along the minus strand of NW_015112618.1, from coordinate 991,849 downwards.
CCAGACCTTAATCCAACTAAGAATCTGCAACAAGTCTTGCAAAACTAAAATTCACAGACTCTCTTAATCGTTGAGTTGATTGAGGTTGAGCTGTTTTGCAATGAAGAATGGAAGAACATTTCAGCCACTATATGAATACAGCAAGTAGAGACATATTCCAGGTGACTTGCAGCTATATTTGCAAGAGGTGGTTTACACAGTATTGACTCAGGGTCACAAAGCACCAAAGCATGCAGTACTGTTTGGATTTATTTGTGTCCACTTCCTGTGGGTCTAACACACAAAATCCAAACAAAACCTGTGTAAATCAGTGTACCCGAGTGATTTATGGTGTTTTCTTGCATCAAAAACCACAAGAAGGCAGGATAAAATAGATAAAATCAACCTGTATAAGATAATTTTGGTGCTTATTTTCCCCCTTTTGTTTCTGGTGCATAATAATTCCTGTGTGTCCAAAAGGCAAGTAAACTGCACTGTCAGATTACCCGTTAATCTGTCCCATTGGTGTTCAGTCTGTGTCCTCACAGAGCTTCACTGCATCCATCACTGTACTCCGTACTCGGTGAAGATGGTTCGTTGTGGTTTAATCACTTTGGCGTCTGCTGCCCTGTGTCATGGATGGCCACATAACCATAAGCCCAGATCTTCCACTGCAGACCTGAGCTCAATGATTGTACCATACCCATTAATTCAGGCTCTGTCAATTAGCCTCAAAGCACTTTCTGGTTAATTATTTCAGCCATGGGTATTCGTCTGTTGATGAACCTCAGCTAACCCCCAACCCCTCCATCTGTTTAGGCCTCCCGGTTCACAGCAGACGGCCCTTCAATCGAATCATTGCTGAGCTCCTTTTGTCTTTCTGCTGATGCGGGCTGTTAGAGAAGCAGCTCGAGCATCTTGGGCCAGGTCTGGGTCGCGCCAGTTTTGACAAAGCCTTTCTCTAGAAGTTAGCCCCCCGTCTTGTAGTCCTTCTTTCCATTTCAAAGGGTTCTCTGGAAGCTGCAGACCTCGGCAAAAATTCTCAGCCCAAGGTGAAGAAGAGAACAGAAGGAGCGAGAGAAGAGAGGAGGACCGACCACAGAGGCAACCTGTGCTTCTCAAGGTCTCCCTGAATGGGGGTTCTTTGGTATTCATTGTTGCCCTCTCTTTCACCCACTCTCTATTCTTCAAAGTACCGTCGGGGCCCTGGCTTGGCGTGGGTCTAATCTTGCGTCCTTCCCAGCGAGAGCTCTGCAGGACACACTGATGTTCTTATCATAACGCTGTGGCAGTGGCTTTGTGTGTAGCACTGGGAGAACTGGAGACTGGCATCCTGCCGCTCACTCTCCCATTGTCCCCACTAGAAGGTGCCACAGCTAGGATTAAAACCATCCACAATGAAGGTCTCCTAAAAACTCTCTCTGCGCTCTCATTTGGGTGTTTTGTCAGTGGAGGCCAATGAGCGGTAGGCCAATGATAGCAAAGTTTTTTGTTGTTGTTTTTTTTTCTTATTACGTTTTAAATTTGAATTAACCTCGGAAGGCATTTTTACACTCAAATGAGGAAGCAGGTGTTTCATTTTTCTGTTCATGAAAAGTTTTGAATCTAAAATATTAAAGATTAATCTTAGGCGGAGTGTTTGGTCCAGTAATGTGTCCTCTATGGCTGTCAGCTTGTATTTCTGTGATGCACACGTGATGCTGTCAATGTACCAAGGGGCCAATTTTACTGCAGATTACAGATTTACTTTTATCCTGATTCTGACTCCTTGACAAATAATAATGCTTTTGCCCATGTGTAGAGTAACACATACAAATTCATATTTCCAGTTAATTCAATTTGGTACAAATATACACTGTGTGCACAATTATTAGACTAGTGAGGATTTTAACCATATCATCATTTTATGCATGTTTTTCAGTGATAAGCTCTATAAACTTGAATGCTTTTTGAATGCAATCATATCAGCTGATGTGTATTTGTGTAATTCTGCCTAAGAATGTGGCTTAAGGAAATTTATTGTACATCGGATGTCAAGGTGGCCAAATTAGGCCAAAATATGGCCTTTAACTGTCTCTGAAAAGTCATAAATTTAACTCTACCCCAGTGCTGTTATATTCAAGAACTGTACTGCCCAGAAATACAAGGTGTTCAGTACCCAGAGGTACTACTCTGGGTAACTGAAAGGTTGAAACCCAACAAGACAGATGAGTTGAAACATCAAGATTTGGCCAAGAATTTTTGAAGATAAGGTTTTTATGGACTGATGAGAGTGACTCTTGATGAATCAAATGGATGGGTCCAGAAATTAAATTATAACACTGATAAGTATGGACTGGCATTCCTAAAGATGAACCCACTGAACCTTTTCTGGTTGAAGATGTGCTCAATATTAGCTCCCAGACCAAATATCAATTTTTAAATAATACCTTCTTCAAATAGCACTCTTCATGTTTTCGCAAGACTGTGATTTTTATCATGGAAGTACTCCACTGTGTTTTTTTTTGTTTGTTTGTTTGTTTTTTTAGTAAAAGCTTAAATGGAGGATATTAGATATTTTCCAAACACATGGTGACATTTTATAGCACAGTCAAGTAGCTATGTTATCTTCACTTCTTATAAATTGCTGAATGTTCAAATATATTTGACTTCAAAAATTGACGCCTTGAAATTGGTCACTGTGTCTTCAAGAATCTGCTTCTTTTTCTGACCTTCTGCCTTCAGCACATCATGACAAAAATACTCCTCCATGATGCCATTTACAACCGTTTTTAGTTGTGTTGCCCTGAGACGTAGTTCATACAATAATCAGACGCACAGCTCCACCTGATATTAAATAATTGCTGCTGCCACTAGTCTGTTGGAGCTGAAGGTGAGAGGGGAAAAGTGTTCTGTGAGGCAAACTCTTGGCTGGAGACTTCATCTCCAAGGAGGAGCTTTGAGAAAATAGGTGACATGTTGCACAAGCAAGCATTTAATTGTCATTATCTGTGGATATTTGTGTTTTATTAGTCAATTTAGTTTTGTATTTTTATTCATTTTGTTTTGATTTCATAGGGTTTACTCTTATTTTGATGTCCTTGCTTTTTACTTGTAATCTGTTCTTCAAATATTGGTTCAGATTCTCGTTTTATTTTTGGTCTTTAACTTTAGTCCATTTGCTGTAGATCCAATTATGACCTTTATATATCCCTATATATGTATTTCTGGGTTAATTTCCCATTCTCCCATAAATTCTTGTTTCAAGCCCTTTGCTATATTCTGTTGATTTTGCTCACCTGATTCCACGTCACTGATCGTCTCCCTAGCAGCTACGAGCCAGTCAGATTCCTTTATTCCTCTTCAGATCATTCTGGTACCATGCCAGGTTTCATGCTCTCCTGTTTCACTAGTTTCATTAGTTGGTTGTCTTTCCCAGATTTTCCATTCATCTTGTGTCTCTTCCAGAGTTGTAAGTTGTTCTTTAAAGCATCACCTTCAATATGAGATTTCTGTTTTCCTGATTCAACTCTTACCAGAACAAAACAAAATATTTGCTTCGTTTTAAAAGCTTGTCTGTAAAGTGGATCAGTTTCTTACCACCCCTAATTTTTATTTTGGTACCGTCATAAATAAAACCCAATAGTTTAAGACCTGGGAGATCCAGATCATAATTTTATTCTGTTGATAAATTCTTAGAAATAAGACTATGGTTTTAGTTTGCACCATAAGTGTACCTGTCTGAGAAACATCCAGATAGAGAGGATACATGATTTCCACGCTGGTGTCGAGCGTAATAGTGAACTGACACTTTTATCAAATCCTGATGTGAAAACATTTAACACTTAACAAAGTCTTGCAGACAGTCCCTTTAAGGTGGCATTACAATGCAGTGAATGGCAGCCACAGACTGCTGTGTGAGTGAGAGACTCCAGAGAATATGCTGCAGTTCTCAACCCACGCTGCCTTTAGTCTTTGCTTAGAGGAGTCATGAAAAGTATCAGGTGAAACCGTGGCATGATGACATTATTTCATTTGCTGTTGTCAAACTTCCCACCTGAGAGACAAGAAGTTGAAATAACTACTGAGAGGATGTCGGTTCATGTTATAACAACTATAAATGAGAAGGTTTCATCCTTAAAGTTTGACGTTTTCATTTTGAAATGCATAACTGATAACGGTTCAGAGAGGGATTTTTATTGTCAAAAAACATAAAATTTGTCATTTACTTGTAGGGAAGATGTGGTTTGTGGAATTATATAGCAAAGTATTCACAACATTAACATGCAAAATACTGGATTTATGTGAGCAAACTGCTAATTCAAAACAAAAGAAGAACAAGTTTCATAAACTACATGCTGTGCTTTGAACAATCTGTAATGAGCGTAGCATATAGTTTGATCCACATCTTTGGTTTATTTGATTTTTTAAAGCATACGGTTACAAACTGAATAGAACAATAAAATTGCTTTATTTGTCATGGTTTCTCAACATACTGGTCATTTTGCTTTGTTATCTATTTCATATTATTATGGATACTCAGCTGTCACCAATTCACTATGATTGCCTTAAACTTGTTTGATCTGGCAAGACGACCAGCAGGAAATTGGGAGTAAAGGAATTGAAAGCCAGGCAGGTCAGAGGAGCTGGTGCCTGCTGTTAGCAGATCTTTAACTTATTAGGCTATTCAGAGAATACATCTCCTTTCAGGTGATCATCAGTGTCTGATGACACATCTCTCCTTCTAAATACACTCATTTTGTCACTTTAGGAGTTCTCTAAAGCATAAGGCACTTTGAGAATGATTTTTATCTTACCATTGTAAAATTATAAGAAAAATCTACGATTTTTCCTGGAATGACGTCTCTAGGAGCTACTTTTAGTCTCAGGATTCTTTGAGGATACGGATCCAAACTTTCATACACTGAGCCCACTTGCAAACCTGGATTCACTCCAGGTTACTCCCAAATTTTGGAAACTTTGGTGTTTTCGAGATTTTCTGTTTAGCTTGAACCATGTGAAGATTTTGGATTTTGATTATCCAATGTTGTTTAGACTCATTGACAAAACATCTAAAATGCTGTAAATATTTTAGTGTTAATAGAAAGATGCTAAAAAAAAGGTAATATTAGTGTCAGTGGCTAACAGTTAGCAAGGCCTGCTATCCTCCCAGGCTTGCTAGTCGTTTGTTTCTCAGTCATTGCATATTCTTGCTGCTGACTCTCTAAAATGCTACATGAATGATTTACATGAGGCAGAGCCTTCTTCAAAGCTTTGTATAAAGACTAGACTGGTAATAGTCAACATTTAACAAGCTTGTCAACTCAAAAACTATGTAGTTTCTTACAGCAAAAATAGTTTGAAACTTTCGACTTCAAGGTTCAAGCACTAATCTTCAGACGTGTAATGCATTCAACTGGACAGCAGTACCTACTACACCCCTCATACAGCAATGCATTGATAGAGACAGGATGAGACATGAGTGTGTCTAAATCGTTTGTCTAACTTTTTCACCGTCTCTTCTGCAAAGCCTGCACGCAGCCGTCGTCATCTGCGACACTGATAAAGCGTGGGATCACGCTCACGTCCCTGTGGGTGAGCTCACATTCCTCTCCCTAGCACACTCCCCTTCTCGTGCATCTCCGCCCGGCAGACCCCCAGCTGTCATGTAATAAATGTTCAGTGCTTTAATCAATTTGCAATGCTTAGGGAGCATCCCTCTTGATTCAGCCTGTAAAAAAAAAGAGGAATGAGTGAGAGAAAAGGATGAGACAGAACATAGAAGATAAGAAGGCTTCCTGTGAATGAAGTGATGGTGGTGGTGGAGGTGGAGGGGCTGAAGCGGTTTGGGTGGGGTTGGGGAGTTCTATTGGAGGAAAGACTTCCTGTGGCGTAAACGGTATTCATGGATGACAGAGTGGTCATGGAGGATAGACGAGGGTCTTCTTCTCTGCGGAGCTGGAGTTGACTCATTCTTTGGCTCGCTGAGGGGCTCCTTTGTGCTGAAGCAGCAGGTAGCAGCGAAGTGGCAGGTCGACTCCCGGCCCCGCACCGAAAACCCCCTTTCTCCCGCTGACCCCTGCTGAGATTTTCTCTGCACGAGTAAAAGGGTGATATTGTGCACGGGAGTGTGACATAAATGTACAAAATTCATATAAACCCAAATTTTAAAAAGGAAGAAAAAATATTATTTACTAATTTAGTTTTTATTTAGTTTTTTTTTTTTATCCTGTGTTATAGCACTCTGGACTGTCTAACTAAAACTGACCAAATGAAATTAAAGAAATGTTTTAATTGTGCTGAGAAATACACCATTGTACTCCATGAAGCATAACAAAGCTGTGTTTATTTGCACCATACATCCTCAGTCACAGTCACCATGAGTTTCACATTATAGCTCTAAGGATTTGATGCTTTTTTTCTTCCTGGAGTGTTTTCTTTCTTTCTTCCATGGAAACATGAACATTTTTCCTAGTGGGTGGTTCTCGCCGCCACAGGGCTGTAGAATGGAGCTGTCCGTGTTGCACGCGGCCTAATCGAATAACTGCCTCAGCATGGCGCCCAGTGTGAGTGCTGTCCCCAGAGGGGAGTTTGACTGCAGACTGCAGGTACTTTTCATCCCAGTCTGCCGAGCCAGCTCCTCTCCACAGAGTCCCGCTGCTAGAAATTTGTCGGCCCCCTCTGGTTCTCTTTCTCACAGTGTCATCCGTGGGGCCCCTGATGGGAGATTTGTTGATATGATAACTCGATTAGACTACAGGATGGATGACACGGTGGCAGCAGGCCAGTCAGCAGCACACAGGGAAGGCAATGACTCCTCTCTTTAACCTCTCCTCAGGAGCCTGGCGCTCTGCACCTGCCCTCGGCTAATAAGCCTCTCCGCCCAGATCAGAGCCTGGAGGACAAGTAAAGGCCTGCTTGAACATGAGGAATGATGAAACCCGACAGGAAGGTGGAGTCACTTAGCACTGATTTTAAAAGCCTGGGTAAAAGTATTCTGAAATGCATCTGTGAAACGCTTTTGAAAAAGCAGCTAAGTGATTCCTATTTTAATCAATTCTGAAAATCATCTGGACTTTTCCCACTTGTAAGAAACAAGTAGATCCACTGTCCTGACTTAAAAATAATGCATAAGCTACAGGTTTGAAAACTGGAGTCCTGCACATTTTTCTTGATAAAAAGTCCTGATGGATGGATGGATGGATGGATGGATGGATGGATGGATGGATGGATGGATGGATGGATGGATGGATGGATGGATGGATGGATGGATGGACTCTTTTATACTCATCCAAACTTGAGAAATAATTAAATCAAATCCAATACTTTTCCAAACTTTCACACAAACGCTGTGAAATGTTGTGAGACAGGAAGCAGCATGAAACATCAAGATTAGAAACAATCTAGACACTCAGTTTCAACATTTCAATGCCTCATCCTTCAGAAATAAAAAAGCATTATTTTTTCTTGCTTAAATGGCAGGAAATACTTTACCTGTGATTATTGGCTACTCACTACACAGATTAATTACCATAAAAACGTTTCCAGGAGAAAGCTGAAGAAGGTTCCAGAAAGGGGAATTCCAGTTTCAAAGCTCTCACTTCTCCATATTTTCACTCTGTTACTGCCTGTAATTTCTCTCCAGAGTGACACACACTGAAACCATCTGAAGCATTTGATGTGTCCCTTGACATGCTCTTCATTAAAAGGACAATAAATATTCACTTGTTTAGTTAATTATTTCGTTTGTTTGTTATAAAACTTAATGGTGCTGCAATTGTTCATTGCTTTGAGGTACTTTCATCAGAAATTTGCAGTAAACACAAATTAAACGGCCACCCTTTGAATTAAAAACATCTTTTAAAAAAAAAAAAAAAATCCTGTGATCCTCCCAATCATGTCATCACCTCTAAAATGCTGTCATCAACTGCTGTTTAGCTACATTTCCCTGCCAAAAATCAGGTGGCATGAAACTCTCCAGGGTTTCATTAGCTGGAACGACTCAGGCCATAAAACTTTCCTCGCAGGTTTTCATCACTAGTTGAGCAGCCAAAGATACTTTCATATGCACAATACCTTCTCTGTATCTCCTCCAGGTTATTCGCAACATGGTGCACAGGGGCCACTCAAGTCAATTAAGTTCACATCTCCACTTTGGCCAAACAAGGGATTGTAGTGAAATGAGGAACGCTAAAGACCAACAGGAGCCTCCCCTTCCCAGCCCAGGCATTGAGGAGCAGCAAAAAGGACACCAAACAAAGGGCGGCCCCACTGTGTCTCAATGACTCCTCTCTTTGTTGCCTCCTCAGGCCCCATAAAGGAAGAGGGACGCTCTTGTTTGCCCAGGAGGTGGTTTAATGGCCCTGGGTAGAACAATGGCGCCACATTCAAGCCATCCAGAGGGGCTCATTATATGGGGCCGTCCTAAAACGCCCGATCTCTGGACGTTCCCACTGGAGAGCTGGGTGAATGGTTCTGATGGGCGTGGTGGGCCACAGAGGGCATACAGGGGGGAGAATAGAGACCATTGAGGTGACAAGCAGGTTCCATCTGCCCCCAGTGCCTCCTCACCTTGCATCACTGCATATAGGGGCCTCCTGGCGCACAAAGGGCAAATTTAGTGTGTCGAGGTGGTTTAAAACATTCACTTTAGAGAGACCATAAAGGGAAATATCAACACTGTGGACTAGGGAATGGAGCATTCAGCCTTCGCTGTCCCCTCTCCATTCACCAAGTTCCTTCTCCTTTTGGTTCTTTTCTCCTTTTTGCTCCATTCAAGCCCCGCTTCTCTCATCTCCCAAGCTCCTCAGTTCAGGCCATTTTTCCCATACCTTGCAAAGGGGCGGATGACAAGAATTAAGTTAGTTCTGGCCCCGCCCATCGGTTTTGTTCTCTCTAAGCAGTGGCAGGTAACTGAGATGAAGTGGACCATCAGTCTCTGGCCAAACCTCGCTGGTGATACGACACAAACGCTAAAGACTTGCAAATGTTGCAACTAGTTTACAGATGCTCATCTTCAACGAATTCAACAAGAAATAATTTGGCATAAAAGCAAAAAAATAATAATTATTGAGAATTTTCTGAAATTCAAAATAATGACACATTTAAATCCTGGATCCTCCTGGATTATTGATTTGAGAGGCAGGGAGTTTCAAATCAAATTTTATTGTGTTTTATAAGGATTATTGGGATTTCATTGGGTGAATTAGTACAACAAAGTAGTGTGGAATCAGAAGGAAGTGGAAAGAAAGTTATTCATAGTTTATAATTTAGTTTGTATTCATAAAACTCTGAAAAGGGTTGCATGTGTTTGTATTAAAGCCCCATTACTCTAATTTCTGTAATTAAAATCCAATGCAACCAGCTTGTGCTTTTCTCCTTGTTCGGCCACTTTCTCTGGACTAACTGGAAACGTAGAATGGGAAGCTTGACTGAGAAAAACCGAGATGCCTGAAGGATACGATGAGCAACAATGTGTCTGTAAAAGACACCTGTGCTTCCAAGTTCATTTTCTCCAGATCTATAACCTTCTCATTTAGAGAACTACAACAAGTGGTGTAATATATGCCCATCGAGTCTCCGTGACAAATATTAGACACAATCTGCAAGAGAGCTGATATGAGATACATGCCAGAAAAATACATTCTCTTTTCTACCATCAATAACATAAATATGTGGGGTTGTTAAACAATATTGTCACTTTCCCTGGAACTGTGTGATTTAATCAGATAAGTCTAAAATCGTGTTCCGGTCTTTGTCATTTCCTGGAACCATTTTAAATATTAAGGCTGTTTCTTGTTTTCACTGCCTGGTCTAAAGCAGGGCTGTTTTTGTAGATTGCCTCTTCGTAACAAAGTGCAGGTTTGAGCCACGAATAGCATGTTGACTACTTTTAAACTTTTAAATTCGTTAAAGATTCATAATTATGGGAGACTTGACCTGTTTTAATCTGAATCTCAGAGCACGTGTTTTGTTAAATATTTTAAATTTACAAGCCTATATCCTAAACCTCAACTTCCAGTTGGGCTTTATGGGATTAACTTGATGCATATTTTCAAAAAAGTTAGGTAATTTTATGAGTATATTGTGTGTGTAATTCTGGTGGCCTCTCTCATTAAACTGAAACTGGTCATCACCAGAAGTTTTTGATGAAAATGTGAAGACATGCACTCCAATTAAAGGTTGGATTTTTCTAAATCTTTCAGATATTATGCAACTACAATAAACGATAAATATAGTTTAAGGCATTTTAGACATCTCTACTAGACAGGCCAGCATGTAGGAAGCCCAACAGACTCTTGTAAAACAGCCATGATGGAGGAAGAATATGAAATCATTGGCGGTAAAAGCATCAAGAACAATTGTTTAGTGATAAAACGTTTCTTATTTTCTGAGTTTGACTAAACATATACATATATTCTTCCCTACATTATACATAGACACATATGCTTCACACAGTCTTCTTAATCTTCCTTCCCAGTTCTCATCTTCTACGGTTAATTTTGGGGATCTTTATGTGTTTAATGATATTGTTACATGTCAAAGTGATGTTAAGCCCAGAGAATAAATGAAACGAGAAAGCTCTTTGCACTCCCTTCTCTTTAAAATCACTGTGACTGTGGATTGAAACTCATTATCCAAACTCTCATCAGAGATGACACAGACAACCAACAGCTGCTTTGGGACATGTGAAGTATGTTGAGAGTTGATTCCTTTATTTTATTATTATTATTATTATTCATGGACCTGTAAAGATGACAATCGTGATTAACAACAGTGAAATAATTTCTCAGGACCCTTCAGTATAAGGCCATGGGAACAGCGGGTGCGCAGACGTCGACACAATCGTTCACGTCTAGGAGTATATGTCTGCATCTGAGAAACGTTCAGCTTAAGGGACAGGGCCTTTATGGTCACACCAGTCCTAGGCTTTTAGTCTCCAGGATACCATCTCCCAGACACCCCACTGTGCATCTCACAGCGAGCTCCGGAGCTCCCACTGGGCAAGCTCAGCAGGGGCCGTGGGCAGCGGGCAGGCTCCCCGGGGCCCACATTGCATTCGTTTTGCACCAGGCTTTTGTCTGTGTGTCTGCATATGTATGCATGCATTCCTAAATGAAGATCTCAGGACACATGCGTAAGAATAATTATGTCTGCGTGAGAGGGAGGCGTTTTCAGCCAGATGCCTTCACTCCCAGAGGGCTTAGCGGGGTGCCAGTTAGGTCCCGCTGGGTCACCACAGAGGAGACATACATCTTCGCCGCAGGGGAAGGCCATCGGGGGAACAACGATGAGACGCATCCGTCTTTCCTCTCAGCCCGGACGGACATGCCCGGACGTCTTGTTCATGGTGGCATATCCGTGGCGGAAGAATGCGTGTGGTGGGGGTGCTTTATGAAGCCCTGTGGGAACCTGTGTTCGCTCTCAGCGGTGGAAGGCATTTAAACGCTGATCAGCGCAGTTGGCGCCGTTTACTCGCTTGGCGGGAGGTTGTGATCTTATTTCCCTTCGCATTGTTTCCCTCCTATGCATGCATAGTTGCTCATTTGTCCTTTTTACTTCTAATCAGTTTTGCTGAAGCCGTCTGACCAGGGCTGAGTTAACTGCTTGCCGCAGGTTTGGCTGCAGCTGAGTCCGAGGGCTTTCTTAGAGAGTGAGTGGAGACGAAGCAGCCCGGAGTACTCAAATTGAGTTTTGGTTTCAGAGAAACAGAGCAGGCGGAAAGCAGGGTGGCAGGTGGGCTTTGAACAGCTTACGCAGTCTTCAAGCCCTCAAACTTGGCTGTTTTCTTTTTCGGTGTTTTAGCGATGATACCAGCGAGACTCTGCCTCCATCCAAAAAGGAGGGGAGCGCAGCAGAGGTCACACTGCTCAGCTTCACTGCCGTCTCCCTCCCCCTTACTGCTTTCAACAGATCCATCACTTGGAGCAATCCGCTGCTGAACATTATATAATGATAAGCATTTTACTTCTGGTGCAAAAGCACATCAGAAAACGGAAGCGAGATGGAGAAGCAGTCGAACAAAAAAGACCGGGGCCGCTGCATGGCTGAGGATGACTCCAGAGGTTGTTTTTGCATGAAAAGGCTGTTTTGTTTTTTTTTTTTTACCCACTCTTCCTTTGTGTTCATCTCTCCCTCTTTTTTTTTTTTTTTTGTTTCGAACGATGCCTCTCTTGCCTCCAGCCAAAAGGTAAAACTGAACTGCAGAGCCAGGCTGCCAAATGATGAAAGACTCTGGCATCCAGGGATGCTCAGCGCCTGGACCAAGAGCTCAGAGCAAGAGAAAAATGCTCGCTTTTCAACTTAACACTTTTTTCCTTTTACGTTTCTTTTCTACGTGTTTTTTTTTATCCTTTTTTTATATCAGTTTTCTATCGTCAGGGAAAGCTCTTTTTTTTAACAGGCACCACAGCCTTGGAGCGAGAGTTCCTCGTGGGAGACGGGTGGACGGATGGAGGTACTGAAGAGGAGGAGGGCACAGAGATGTGGGTCTGAGTGTCTGTTTGTGAATGTTGAAGGGTAGCAGCCAGAACGTAGGTGTGCAGGGGCTTTTTTTTTTATTCTGCTGGACCATCTCAGTATTTAATCCGCGTTTAAAGGCAGTCATCTAAATCTTTTCATTCAGTAACAGCCAAGTATTTTCCTCTGAGTTTTTTTTTTTTCCTTTTTTTTATGAGATTCACTGAATAAAAGGCAGTTACGAATGTGTTTAAAACAAGTTAAATAGGGGACGATTGTAAGAAGCATTTCTCTTCAACACAAAAAGCAAGGTCATTCAGATTTTTATTAAATGGTTTGTGTTGATTTGGTTGGCAACAAAAGATCCAAACACAACATAAACCTGGTAGGCAAAAAAAAAAACTGCAGGGTTTTTAAGGGAGCTTTACTTTATCCTTGACTTTTAAAGTTAGTTTTTCATCTCAGAATGTTTTCCAGTTACTACATCTTGCAAAAGCATCCCTATAGCTTGTAAATCTTCACAGATCTTTGTGTATTTTATTCAGATTTTATGTACACAATAAACTCAAAGTAGTGTACAGTTGCCTCCTCTTCAACTCTAAACAGTTTTCCTGTATATTCCCCCAGCATGATGCTGCCTAATCGTGGTTTTCGCACTCTGCTGTCAATGTGCTGCTAGTTTTTAATATTCATTACACATTTTTTTTGTAAACCAGATGCACAATTTTTCTAACAAATTAGATATTTATGTGACAGTCCTGAAACTCTTTGCACTGCAATAGATTTAATTGGCTGCTGCTGTTTTGTGTTGTTTAACCTGTAATTTACACAGCAGGTTCAGACTGTCTGCCACAGAGCTAAACACTCTGATTTTCAAAGAAAAGCACAGTTTATGAATGAGGAGAATAGCCTTTTCTTTATGTTTTGTCCACACACAACAATTGTTTTGCATTTGTAATATATTTTATCACATATTTTGACATTTTGTCAGATAGTCTCCACCATTATTTCAGTTTTTTTTATTCTAAATAACGGGGAGTTTTTATTTTTCCAGACCTCCATTGATATAAAATTTAGCATTTTCATTGGCACAGTCGGTACATTGTTCAAGTAAAAATAAGTTATTTTATTTGTGCATTTTTTATAGATATTTTTGGTTTTAACAACAATCCTGGAACTTCCTTATTTCCTGTGTGTTACTCTGATGACCATCCAACTAAAAGACAAGCAACAATGTTTATAGTTTTCTGTTATGAAAACTATAAACACCCTTTGTTTTAACCACCATAAAAAAATTCCCACCACTGTTTCTGTTTGGATCTTCGTCTGTTGTGCTGAGCTAAGCAGAGCCGCAACCTGTCCCCAGTTTAGAACTCGTCAGTGGTTTTTAGTGCAATGATTCTTTTAGTCAGAACCTTGATTCACAACTCCTGTTTGCAAAAGCAAAATAAAAATGACGAAAATTGAATAAGTCTTTACATAGAAGAAATTTCCCTGCAATTAGTCACCTAATAGACGGAGCGGGTGCTTTTAAATGGTGGCTGAATTCAGCCTTATTCTCAGGTCAGGTTGTGTGCGCCCTGCAAAGAATCCGGTTCCCCAATATAATCCTTTCTCAAACAGGGAAAAAATGTGATGCAAGGTGTCGGCAACACCATCAAGATTGCATTTTTCAGTCTTTACTGTAAAGCTACTCCCTTCAAAATTCCATCCAGGGGTGTAATCCTCCTTCTTACACAACTCCCTCTATTCATCACACCTCATTTTTCATCCCTGTGTGAAGAAAGGAAGGTGAGGAAACTGGAGGAAAGTCTTCATTGTGTCTGTGTGAGCCACAAAGAGGATGTCGCCAGCAGCATGTCGGTGGAGGGGGCTCAAAGTGAGCTAGAGTCTATATCTGCCAATGCAATATAGATATTTAGTCTTTACAGGTTGGTGGAGTGCTCCAGCAATATACTCTACAACCCTTATGTTAGCTTTACTTCATATGCACAGGCAATGGAATATCTATCAGCATGTGTGTGTGTGTGTGGGGGGGGGGGGGGGGTCTGCCTGTTTAGCTTTAGTGTTTAAAAAAATGTTGAGCAATGGTCAGAAAACAGATCCAAAACAAAATGGGTTTCATATGTGAATGCTGTGAGAGGTGGTGGTGATAGGGGGTCCCGGTATACATGTGCTGTGTGACTGAGGGTCTCGCCAGTGTGCTTTGTTAATCCTGAGGCCTTAAACCGATCGTACGCTGAAGGCCATTAGATATTTACTGCTGCACATATCAGCCTTGAAAAGCACTTTGACTTGCATCCAGTCTTTGGAAACAATTTTTCACAAAATAAATGCCTGGAGCATTTCAGAGGGCAGGACTGGTAGAGTTTACTTTCTAGAAATAAACTTATCAGCTTTTTTTTGTTAAGTCCTTTGGAAACAACCACAATTGATTCTGGTAATTAACATTTGTTTTAATGTTACCCTTGGCACACTACCGCATATCAGTTTCTGGTTTCAGTTGTGAGGGAAGAAAATAGTAGTCCCACATCACCTGACACATTTAATACTGCAACCAGCGGAAATTGATCACAAGTTGATCCAGTCTGACCACACACAGCAAGTATGTCACACATTATGCAACACTGTTACGGCAACAACCTAAACTGCAACTCAAACTACCCAATTATGACCAGTAAAGACCCAATAATAGCACCACCTAATCTGATTATAATTAAAAGTGAACTTTGAGCCACCATTTAAAGGGACAGTATTATGCAACATTGACGTTTTTGAGTTTTTTTTTTTTTTTTTTTTTTGAGCCTGGAGTGTTACTTGATTATTTCATGCTTGTTTGAGAAATCCTTTAATCTCCCCTGGCAGCCATTCTGTAGGCAGAAAATGAGCGGTGTAACCAAGAACTGCCTTTTCCACACAGCTCCTTCAGACTAGCCAGCAGCAATTAGCAAACATCTAGTGAACTGTGCTTTGGTTGAGCTTATCATATGAAGTAGTACTCAGTGAAAAGTTGGTAACAATGTTGTTAAATACTTATAGAGGAATGATGTGATAACATACTGAAGAAGGTGGAGTATCAGAAAGAGCATCTTAAAGACACAGAGGCCAAATTTCAACGCACTAAGTTGGGAAGTACATTTTTTTAAGTCGTGTTACAGGTCCCGGGTGTCAGGACTGCTGTAACAGTGATGATACACAATCTGAAGAGTAAATAGACAAAAGTCAGCAATGACGACCAAGCGCTGTTGTTGACATCCAGATTGCGTTTGAGGCAAACCGGAAGTCCATCCCAAAACCAACCTGGAAGCAACGGCCCCCAAACAAAGGTTGCGCTTCGCCATTACCGCTTCCGTCCCCACCTCAGGAAAGTACTATAAATGCAGGCAGATTCGATTAACATGCCGAACTGCAAATATAATATACTGTAATTTGTTAATTGTTTTAGAAAATACAATAAATTATACACAAAAATATTTCAAAATGATAAAAAAAATATATTGTGGTGGCATTTTTAGGTGCACCACACATGTTTGACATATATATACAGCATTTTTATAATAATCAAAGGCAATATAGTTACTTGAAGTTACTTGATTATTCTATAAAATGGCACTATGGGAATGGAATATACATAATGATGCTCCTTTAACAATGTATTAATTTGAATAATATTATGCTGCTCCTTTGGGACACTCAGAGTGTCCCAAAAAAAAATAAGAGAAATGTGATACAAAAGAAAGTAATTGATGTCAAATGACAACTTTATTCATAGGCAACTTTCCAGCAAACAAGTTGCTCCAAAGGGCTGCACAGCAAAACAGATACAATAATATGTGAAGTCACACAAATATTAATCTGGTTTTTAGCACAGCAGAACATTGTGAAATCCAGACCATGATCTCAGTTTATATGGACAGATGCACATTAAAATGCTTATTCGAATGGTGATCCTGTCAGAATATGGATTTTACAAATGGCAAAATTTCAACAAGGAATATGAATACATATAAAAACAAGGTTATTCAAAGCTACTTTAATTTGATGTGGGACTTATTAAATAAAATCAAGACTTGGTAAACTTTTTTAACAGCGTTTGAAACTCCAATTTATTTTACAAGATGCTGTTTTTTAGGTTTTTGTGGAATAAGGCAGTGGGACTACATGGAAGGGTGCAAGACTCGAATGATGTGTTGATTGGGAAGCAGGCAGCCAGCCCTGCAACCAGTTACCCAACCAGCCATCAAGCCAGTGGAGGCCAAGAAACATCACCGCAGTCTTCCATGTGCAGCGGATGTTTTCCACAAGCTGAGCAGCCAGCTTGGCCACAGCTGTCCAAACCGCAGGCCCTGGGAGAAGATGAGGAAGAGGCGGAGGGGGAGAGTGGGGAAGGAGGAAGAAAGCTCAGGGGGGCAGAAGGGAGGGTGGCTGGCTTGGCAAAGGTCAGACAGGCTGAGGCAGCCGGAGTGTGGGAACTGTCCGGGAAGGCATGTGCGAAATGCTTTGGGACGAAGTATCATCTTACAACCAGACCGCCGAAGGCAATGGGGTGAAGCATGCCCATGTGTGTGGGTGTGCGTGTGTGTGTGTGTGTGGGGGGGGGGGGCTTTGCCTTCTGCATACCTCTTTGCATGAAAGTGTGTGTGTTCACTTGTAAATGGAAGGCTACCATGATTCTTGGGAATGGAGCGTGAGTATTTTGATATGAAAAGATAAGGGGTGAAGATGCACTGAAGGATGGAAAGTGGAGGAAATGACTCTGAAGCCCATATTAAACACACACACACACATGCATGCACACGCATACACACACGCACGCACACGCACACGTAAACACAGCTGGGAACATTCCTGCCGCTGAACGGGGTTTTGAGTGCACGTCATGTCTGTATTTAAGGCTGAGCACAGAGGTATGCGACCCATGTGTGGAACAGGAATTCATGATGCTGCTAACAACTCCATCACATGGAAATTAGCCCGCTGCATCATTAATAATGTTGTGGTTTCAAATAATGCATCGCGAGGGCTGATAAACTCTGTGTACATTATAAATTGCTGCAGAAAGCTCTAAAAAGTCTCAGCAGTCAAATTCTCTCACGTTTCAGGGGGTTGGGACTGACTCTATAATTATTGTTGTTTGTTAGCAGTGGAGGTGCATTCACAGTTTTAATGAAACGCAGACATCCTTTGTTGAACTTTTGATGCACTCAGAAGGGAAGCAGTGTTTCCATGCACAGAGCTGCACGTGCACAAACACCATGCAGGGCTGATGTGGGGAGCCTGGCTGAGCTCGACTGAGCGTAAGACTAACACGTCAGGCAGGTGAGTGGAAGCCTCAACACGCAGACCTCATTCTACCGCCATCCTCTCCACCCAGAACCCTCTTTCACACACACACACACACACACCTACATACACACACACACACACACGCACACACACACACACACACACACACACTCTAATGTCCTTGATATTTAATTTAACAATGAAATGGAAAAGAACCAAATAAACCCACACCTATGTAGGGTGAGCTCTAATGCCCATCTTCACCTTTCTGTGTGTGTAAATCTTTGTCTTCTCCTCCTACTCTCATCTTTGAAAGGACGCAGCCTTTGAAGAAGACTAATCCAGGTTATTTGCTTTCCCATGCTTGTGTCAGATCCCAGTCTGAAATGACTGTGGAGAACACGCTCAGGTCCGCCGACTTCTACTTCTGTCCCTGAGTTATCCGTATAGGATGTTTATGATGGGCCTACGTAAAGCAGGCTGAATGATGCGTAAATATGATCTCACCATCTCTCCTTTTCATCCTCAAGGAAACACTCTCACTGCAGCTCAAAAACCTTTTTGCAGCCTGACATCCATTCATCCATTCAGGGAGTATTTGTATTCAGCCTTCTTCAGCAAAAAGTCCCAGAAGAGAACCACGCTTTGTTCATTACTGCTAATAATGAGGCATTTTATCCACAAATGAAGTTTGTTTAATCCATTTAAATGGAAAACAGTTTGAAACTCACTGCAGGCTATGAATGCAGATGCCAGAGAGTATTCCAGAGCACATTTTTACTTAAAATAGGAAATTGCTCAACACAGGGATTAAGGTAACAGCACTAAACTGGCCTGGATTATAATTGACATCATTTGTTATTGAGTAGCACAGGATTCAGTCCTTGGGCAAATTTTATTTTGTATGTATGCTCTTCCCTTTGGATAAATCATTATAAAAAATTTTATTTATTTTTTTTACATTTATGGTATGGATTTTTCTTTTGTATTTCCTTGCTGTATTTTCCTTTGCATCTTGAAAAATATAACTTTAGAAAATTATACATATCTAACTACTTTAATGTAAATGTACACTGCAGTAATAATATGTTCTTAAAGACACTTTTACTAAACACACAGAATGATGTGAAGGTTGATGAAAAGAGTTTGATTATCGTAAGAACACAAATATGACTAAAACTATTTTGACTTTTTTTTTTTAATAATATTGTATATGGTTTGTTTTATTATTGTACACAACCAAATGTTCATCTATTAACAAACATCGCAAATCAGCTTAGACTTCAAATGCTGAAATGTTCTGTGTTTGTTGACACCAAACATCAGCAGGTCCAATTCATATCCACATATAAACAATTAGATCAATACAACAGAATCTGATTGCATAGTCCAATACAATTACATACATTTTAGTTTAATAAATAAAAATAAAAAGACAATTATCACCTGCAAGGGTGAACAACAGGGATATAAAACATACATTTGGTCACAAACATGAACTCTGTTATTTTTTTGGAAATGGAAACATTTCTGCATGCAATGTGTACTGAATAATTTGTGTTTGAAACGCCATGTATTACTGCAAAGGCTCCCACCTTTATCTAATTCACAGGACAGAAATGTTCACAGTGCGGTTTCTCTGTGATACACTTTGCTGTATAGTCGTCTCTCTCCACCACAGACACGTGATGACCATGACTGCCAGACTCCGCAAAGTTGCTGGTTCCCAGGGCCCCTTAGAGCGCCAGCTTCTCCTGTTCCAGTCTGGCACACAGCGTTCATGTCCTGTGTAATTGCAGACCTCAGTCTACGCAGGAGACCTACCTCTGTTAGAATAGCTCGTTTTTGGGGGGATTTTTTAAGTAAGGCCTATATCAACTCCTGCAGTCAGACAGTGTTTCCCACAACCCCCAGCATGGCGAGACTGGTGCCTCCCATTCCCTCTGGGGCTCCTGATTGGATAAAGAGGAAATGACATGAAAGTTCCAGTGTGAAACCTACAAATAGATCTGCTGTAGTCCAAAAATGAGCTACAGTACCCTCATAAGTCAGAATGGTTGACACATGCACATATGTTATGTACAGAAATACACATTATTCTTTTCTCATACCCCCAACCAAGCCTGGGGCCCACGCTTGGTCATACACCTTGAGCATGAAATGGGGGCCCTTGTCTGGGAACAGTTAGCCGGCCTGTTGCTGGTGAAAATGGAAAAAGCGTGGTCCTTGTTAGCGCTGATGACACTAACTTGCCTGTCGTCCCTGAGGAGCACACTCCTCTGCTGCTTCTGCCAGGAGGCTGTTAGTGCAGCAGGGAAGCATAGTTAGGTATAAGGTCAATGACTGAAGCTAATTTGCAGATTTCTTTTTTTTTTCATTATTTTTACAACTAGTTGCTGATTTCTACCGATAGGTTTTCATTTCTTACTGTAACAAAAGCCAAGATAAACTTATGCTGACCTGTACTGACCAGGGCTGGACATATAATTTATTTGACCTCCAGTGCATCTCTCCCCTCCTACCTCCTTTTGCTCCCCGTGTTGGGAAACAGAGGGAGATCAAGGGATGGGTGGGGTGATGGTTGGTGTGGTGACAGGAGGAGCACAAGGAGAAGTAGAAAATTCCTGAGTGCTTAAACCCCCTTCACATTTATCCTGGAATCAGAGAATCCCACTCACTTTCTGCCTACGCAAACCCAGCCCCATCTGACACTCGTGGAATGCTAAAGGCTTTTTTTTTTTTCTCCTCCTTCTTCACCAATTTAGGTAATTGCCGTGGCGGTCACGGTGCTCGGAGCAGAGACCGTGACCCTGGGCGGTACGAAGTGACAGGCTCTGCGTATCTGAGGCGGCACCCTGCATTGTGCTGCCGAAACCAGACCTGCCGACAAATTCATCACTGACTCCTCCACAGCAGCCCATATTTGGCTGGAATAATGCCTGCTGACTGGTACATTGTGTCAGCTAGGGGATACCCAACATTCCCATGGAGTCGACGTCATTCCTTATGATCAGTGTGAAAAGTGTTGTTTATTTATAAATGACACTTTCAAATACACTCTTGCAAACCATGCATCACAGATTTCTCTGACTCTCACATTTCAAATGAAAAGCTGTCATTTTTACTCTGGTTAATAGTCATGAGCTAATTTCACATGATTTATATGCAAATATATTGATTCCACTGATTGGCAAAGGTTTAAGAAATCAACAGTAATCAATAATTAAAGTTACAATTAATCATGATTTATTTCCAAAGGTTGAGATTTTTTAAATGAACAAATTAAAATTCTAAACAAAGACTTGGCAATGTTTCTAAGATGCAGCCAACACAGTTACAGCTTTTAAAACCTCCTGTCAATTTAAATTTGACAGAGTTTGTTCCTGTTATTATTATTTTTATTTCTTTGCTTATAGGCTGTCATTGTTCATCACAAAAGTGCTACATTTATGCAGCTCAACCAACCTGTTTGCATTTGCCTCCAGGTGTGAACCGCCACAGTATCTTCTGCATCTTTGCTGGATCATCAGGATCTAAGCAAACGGGCCTGTTTTTTGATCGTAGCTAATGTTTTTCACGCAGAGTGTTCAGCTCATATTTGGATCCTCCATAAAAGCCTGTCAGGTTAGAATTTGCTTAAAACATCAGGATGGTGAAAAGGGGCTTTTCTATTGAATAGCATGATTCTTTATATTTTCATTTGCAAATCTTGACTGCGCTACATCATTCACACTGTTTTCTAAGCAGTTTTTTTTTTTATTTCTGGGACACAATGGAAGCCTTTGGAGGAGCATATTCATAAACAGAAAGAGTAATGACCATATATAGAGCGATGGCATTTGTCCACAATATTAGAAACGGACCAATAAAAGCCCTTACTAATAAGAATAAACTGAATGGATGGCTAGCTACAGACAACAGAGAAAATAATGAGGAAGTCAATAAAGTCAGGGTAAGGTTTATAAAACCAAATAGGCAAACACTGGTGAGTTTCTCCTCAACTACCACCAAACAAGCAAACAGCGTTTTTCTGTTATTTTGATACAGTTGTTTCCTGCATAACACTTCATTTGTGGGCAGAATCTTGACTTCAAGGGAATAAACAACATACGGCTGAGGAACAAGGACACAGCACAGTTTATAGCAGGGTTTACCACAAAGAGTTCCATCAGAGAGTCCATTGAGGCAACTGGTCGGTTGTGGAAGAGTGAAGTTTCTTGGGTAACAGAATGTTTCACCGTGTTCTTTCTTTTTATGTACCCTATGTGAATATAAAATATCTAGTGGTGTCCGTTCCACTTCGTGGCTTTAATGACGATAATTAGCTGCAGCAGCGAGTAATTTTTTCTGAGAGTACGAGCCACGTGAACGAGAGACTGCTGTCATCTGATTGCGTTAACTTCTCCCAGCCACCTTTCTTTTCTTCACTTTTTTACATTCAGTCCTGAAAAACAAAAAGGATCTGCCTCATTACTGCTTTTTGTTGTTTATTCTTGAGTTTTTGTCACATGCAAATACAGAGGCGGTCTTAATCTGTTTGGTGCCCTGGGTGAACCACTTTTCCAGCACCCACCAAATCCCCTCGTAAATTGTCTCAGATCATCAAAACATTTTAATTTACACAAATATAATTAACTAGATAAAAAAATATATATAGTTATTTATTAAAGGGGAAGTCCTTTGATGGACTGGTGACCTGTGCAGGGTGTAGTCTGCCTTTCGCCCATTGGAGATAGACACCAGCCCCCCTCGTAACTCTGCAGTGGTAAGCATGTTAGAAAATGGATGGATGGATAGACTTTGTGCCATTTTATAGCACAATCAAGTAACTCTGTTACCTTCATTTGTTGTACATTTCAAATTTGAGTTTACAATTTGATACCTTGAAATCCACACATCATCGCAATAATGCGTCTCCATTGTGCTGTTTACAGCCATTCTGAGGAGTGCTGGATTGAAAAGCATTTCCAATGAAGAGTTCAGCTGCTGCACAGTTCCACCAAGCAACCGCCAATTGCTGCTGCTGCTAGGCTGCAGGAGCTGAGTGTGTAAAGCTAAGCCTCACCTCTGACTGGTCACCACTGGAGATTTAAGGATTCCTCAAACATGCATGAATGAATCGAAGCAACACTCCAGGTGTGTTTTTGATTGGGAAACAGCAATATAAAATAATATAAAGACCAAAAAGTTGATTTTACATAATAACCCCCTTTAAGTTATCCGAACTAACCTACCTTTGCTGACTCTCTCAGACAAAGCCTTGTGTCAAAGAGTCAAACGTTGACCCAGATATAGTGGTTGCTCTCAGGGTGTGGGCATATACAGCCACACTGGCTCAGGTTTCTGATGTCACCCTCATATTGAGTGGCGCTCACGTCAGCATTATATCACTCTAACATTACAACAGCCACTTGTAACAGCCTTCGAAACCTTTTGGCCGTGTTGTCACCGAGTCCATGAGACCGTGACCCTGTTACTTGTCCTTTAAACCAAACATCTCCGTGAGGTTCAGGTTTCAGTCTGTCCACTAAAGACCTCAGTTCACTGCAGGTGTCCCATCAAAACGCAGGCGAGTGCGCACCTCTGGGCTTTGTTAAGCGCCTGACTGGTTGCAGCGAGCTAACCAGTGATTAAAGTGCTCTTGTGTGCCAAGGCATGTTGGTGGGGTCTTTCTCTGCAGCACATCTAAGTCAAGGAGGGCCTGAGGTGTTTTCCAAAGGAGTCTCTGGGAGGCTTCAGGGCTCTTACCCTTCCTCACCTTCTTCTCCTCTGTTTTGTTGCCCAGTACTTGTAATTGAAAATGTATTTATTGCAGCGCCAGAGGCTGGACGAGTCTGTGATGTGGATGAGGTGATGGCTGAGGGGCTTGGCTCCTCTTTAGCGCCACCAACTCACTTACACAGAGGTTTTTTTTTTCCCCGTCTTTGTTTACTTCTCCCTCACATATGTCCACCTCTTTTCTATTTGCCATCCCTTTTTTCAGCATCTCGCCTTTCGTGTTTGCTCGCCTGCTTCTTTTATCCTTTGTCTCTTTTTTATTAATCTTGATCAGGCGTGCACAAGGTCTGTTTCAAATGCAAATACGGTCGCCTGGATTGTTACAAGTTTTGTGCAGCCAAAAGCAATTTCTTTAAAGGAAAGTGAATTTTAAGTCCTGTTTTTAATTTGTCTCTAAGTGACTATAAAACCATAGAAATGCAGTAGAGCCCAAAGACTGAATCAAAGGTAAAACATTTTATTAAGTTGGAAATTAATTTCACTTTATATTTTTATTTCAGGAACTCTGAAGTGAATAAAATGTTAAAGATTTTTTTTTTTTTTTTTTTTGCATTGAAAGTGCTTTATTGACTAGCCAAAAATCCACACCTGATTTATATTTAGATATAAATCTGTAGATTTCACCTGGTAACATTTCTAAACTTGCTGTGGAAGAGATGCTACATGGTCGACCACTGAGGAAGCAGGTCAGCTGATAGAATGAGGATCCAAAGCAACAGGAAAATAATAAAATGGAGAAAATAATTATGAAATACATCTATGTTTTATCATGAAGTCATTGAGATGAAATTTACTCTAGATCTCAGCAACAACCCAAATGATCCACACATTTAAAGAAATCACAACAAACTATTCAAGAAAATAAGCTTATCTGTTAAAGTGGAATTATTCTCAGAGTATTTGATTGTCTTGCCCAAATGTTGGGCATCAAAATTTTAAGCAAACTTGTTTTTTCTTCAGTAGGGGAGTTTTGTGCAATGAGGGTGCATAGATGTCTTTGCTGTTAAATGCATCAAATATTGTTTTCATGGAAAACGTCACACCTGCTAATCTTTCTGAAGATTTCAACAAGCCGTATTCGTCTCTTAGACAACTCTATTTCTTGCATGGAATGCCTTCCCAAATAGAAATATTGCTGCTCAAACAAAATTAAAATAATACTTTTGGTTTTTGTTTCTGAAAGGGTATTTAAATTTTATTTGGAGACCCAACAGAAATTAAATTGTACAAATGCATAATGTCTCACATCCTTGAATTTAGGAAGGAAGGAAATAGCTGTGAAAAAAATCCCTTTATATATATATATATATATATATATATATATATATATATATATATATATATATATATATATATATATATAAAACATTTTCCCTGCTGTCATCTTCCATACCAGGTTGTGATAATTTCATGCTCTCTAATCTTCATCTCCCCATTAGATTAGGGCTGAACAGCAAATTCAGAAATAGCCGTTCCTTCAACAGACCGCTTGAAGGGCCCTCATAAAGCGCAATTATGCTTTACGAGTTGCCCTCTCATTCCCACGTCTAGTAGCGCATGGCAGTGGGGGCCTCCAAACTTTATCAGCCCTGTGGATTAGGAAGCCGGAGGGGAGCGGGAGGTAAATGAGGTGCTGGGAACTTTCTCTCTCAAAAACCTCTCTTGGTGCTATTTTGCAGGCACTGGAGAAAAACATATAATTTAAAGCATATGGCGAGTGCATGTTTTTACACACTTTGTGGATTACTCTTAGAATAAAGTTGGTTTGCCTTGATGTTTAACAAAGATCTTAAGTGCACAAAAATGCCATCATGGCAGTGCAATACTATTTCTTGATTAAAAACATTAGTAAAGGACACTTTTTCATTATTTGAAAAATAATTCTAGCATAACTACAACCCTAACTGCAATAATTACTATAGAAAGGCTTACATCAGAGCATATTTATGTGTTAGAGTGGCCTAGTCAAAGTCCAAGCCTGAATTCTATTGAGTGGCCATATATTTGTTTTTAAAAGAGGCCTTTCATTTAATAAGATGGTCAAATTTTGGAGAAGAATGGTCAGCTGTTCCAGCTGGTAAAGACAAAACCCAAGACCTGAAGCTGGATTGGCTTGGATGGGAGTGAATACATATTTGTAAGGAAATTTAAAAACCACTTCCACTTCACACTATGTCAAATCTTTGTGTTGGTCAATCCAATAAAACACACTGAAGTGATTGTACATGACAAAATTAGTTCATGGGACATGGGTGTATGTATATAACCTTTATGTCTTTAAACATTTACGTTCTTCCAAGAGAGTGCGGTCTCTCTCTTCTTGCACGGTTGGCACCAGGAAGGGCTACGGGGCATGTTTCCTCTCCTTACCCACATCTGTTTCTGCTTTGACCCAGTCTATCACCAAACAAGTGCAAATCATCAGCAGGTCTGCTTTCCCCCCCATCTTCTTTCATTAAAGTTTTGGCACATCTGCACTGACGGTCGCAAAATGTGTCCCTTTCCTTAAAGCTGGTGGATGGCGAAGCATCGCACGCTTTGAAATCAACCACAAAGGCAATGAAAGCAGAGCAGTAGCCCTTGGCTGTGGATGGTTATCGCTTGCCACCACAGCCTTTGTAGCCACATGGGCCTTAAAAACACACACACACACACACGCACGCACACACCCACACCTACACACACACACACAGACACACTCCTGGAACCTGTCAAGTTGTTGATGAAGATGAGGTAATAGTTAAGAACTTTAAACACACAACAGTTAACTGAGAAAAGAAATCACCCTGCAGATGGCTGATTGGTCGCTGGCAGAGCGATGGAAATCTGGCAGGCAGCTAGATGACAGTGGCGTTTCTGAACCAAGATAGAGAGACCGCTCTGTGGAGAGAAGAGATGGCCGCAAGCATTGTCTACACAGCAATTCTTTGACTTCCCTATGACGAATCCCAGTAACACAGACACTTGGCAGACCAAAGTGGGGCACTTTGCACACGAGGAGCCAAAGGGAACCTTTAAAAATGAAGCAAGATGTAATGCAGCTTTTTTATGCTCATTCTGGGCCTCTGATAGCTGCAGCGGTGTGGATTTGTATCCCAGCTACACTGAAAGGACTGGCGAACTGGATGGAGCTTTAAAGTGAAGCAAGAAAGCTCTGGAAAATCGGTCCTCAAAGGCACATTTCAACTGGAGAGCATTTCTTTTAAGCTGTCACTCCTTGGTCGTTCACAATCCTATTATGGCACCAACTTATTGTAATTAAGAAGGGAAGGAGATATACGGGCAGACGCATTCATCACACCATCTGAGATACAAAGAACGTTGTTGATGGTCTCTGTTTTTGGGGGTAAAACACGGTCCTGAGCGACCAGATCGCCTTATTTGCATTGACATGTGAGTGATGTAAACTGTATCTGGAAGCCAATTTTCTTTTCTCTCTGTTCCTTCATGCCTCCACTGGCGGGCACCACTTTAAAGGGACGTAATGGAAAATAGGTTTTATGGCTTTTCTTCTTTCCCATTTTAGAGGTCAAGGAAATGGAGGCTTCAAAAGAAAAAGAAAAAAATAAATAAAACCCTAGGAGGTAACGATCCCTCACCTCATCAACCCTTCCGCTAAAGTCTAAATACGTTTTGCTCTAAAACTGCCCCCAAAGCCAGTTATAAAGAAGCTAGGAACGGATTGTGAGTGGCAAGTCCATATGCTGCTGTTTATTTGGGCCATAATAAGAGGATTGTGGGTT
The DNA here is from genome assembly GCF_001443285.1 of Poecilia latipinna. Classification (NCBI taxonomy): domain Eukaryota; kingdom Metazoa; phylum Chordata; class Actinopteri; order Cyprinodontiformes; family Poeciliidae; genus Poecilia; species Poecilia latipinna. Next base: position 964,625 of record NW_015112618.1, on the reverse strand, counting down.
TTTTCCTTCTTCCCTTTCTCCACAATAGGGCAGCGTTTGAAGCAGGAAAAATGATAGTCCTCAAGAGGGTCATCAGATGCAATTGTAACTGAGAGATGTCCTAAAATTTAGGAGCGATGACAGAAGTACAAAGCTCCACGTGGATTCTCATGAGGTTGACCTCTTATTGGTATTTCCTGGGAATTGCATTCTGTAAAAAATAAAAATAAAAATTAAGAAAAATAACTCAGCACCTGCAAATTATGTTCAGATTGTTGTCTCTTTGTTTAACACGTAAAAGTGCAGTCTCGGTAGGGTCAAAGGTCATGGTCTTGCAGCCTGCTTGTGTGTCTGTGCATCTGATACTCTTGTCTGCCTCTTTGATCTTTACTCTATGCACGGACCTGTCCTGTGTTACAAATGAAGGTGGTGAGAGGGTCAGAATATCTGACGCACAGATCGACGGAGATACTCCCTGAGCGCTTTTGCACCCCTGCAGCTGCTGCATTTTATCATCTCATCTTGAATGGGAACAAAACAAAGGAGAGGATTATGGATTTTAAGAGAAACAGGGTTAGATCGAACCCTATTCCCATCATGGGAGAGAAGAAGTGGAGCTGGTAGAGGAGCATAAATACCTTGGTCTTCATCTGTACAACAGACCGGACTGGAGTCTGAACAGTGAAGCCGTTTACAGGGAAGGACAGAGGAAGATTCTTGAGGAAGCTTAGATTTGTTCTGTTGTGGAGAGTAAAATCTCATTTCAGGTGTTTCGCTGTGATCTGTGTGGCTGTTCATATTATAATTTCAGCGTTGACTACCTTCAGACTCCAGTGTGAACTGCCTGTGACCCCGAAGTGACCTGCATTTGAAGAATAAGACGTGATGTTGCACAGGGCATGATGTGTTTATGGATGTAAAAATGGATCCCACATAGGCTACGTATCAAATACTGAAACGTTATGCTGACAAAATCATATCTGAAATCAGCGTTTCCCACCTCCTACAGCAATGGTTCCCAAACTTTTTCTTTTGTGCCCCCCCAGTGGACATCGACTTTTTTGGGGGCAAAATGAATGTACATAGCTGAAAATAGACACCATCATCGGTAGCGTACAAGGTACTTGTTAAGCTTAAGGTTCTGTATTGATATTAGCTAGTCATCTTTTAGCTAACATTACTTGCATCCAGCAGCTTTACTCAACTCAGTCGGTTAGTTTGGAGGGAAAAACTGTGAAAAGTTCTTTGCGTTTTGCTGGTTTGCTGCCGTGATTCTAACACAAACCTACGTAGCTCCGCCCAGCAGCAGCAGGTCTCCTTCACAGGTAAAAACCCAGCGCATACAGTGTTCATGTTTTGTTTTTTTTTTCATCCAGATGGCTTCCCGCGACCCCCCTGCAATGACACGGAGCCCCCCCTAGGGGGCGCGCCCCACAGTTTGGGAACCTCTGTCCTACAGCATGAAATGTGAAGCTGTCACGTTTTAATGATGTAAATGGTGAATAAAATGCAGACTGAGGTCCATCGTTAAAAAAAAAAGATGTTTATTTAAGGACCACATAAAAAAAATCTGTTCTTTTTGAAAATTCAGTAAAGATTTGTGTCATTCAGACTGTCATTAAAATCAATTATTGTACAAAATATATGGATTTGTGGCCGTTCAGTGGACATTGTTTTCCCAAACATGTTGCAAAAGTCTTCCCTCTTCATGTTTTCATGAACCCAGTATTGTGCATCTTTTCATGCTTTCCTGAGGCCCAAATTTTCCTGCAGACGTAAATAAATAAACCACAAGGTAACAAGTGGAAGAGTTCATACATAGCAGACTCTGCTGCCCGTCCTTTACTGCTGAGTTAGGTCTCTGTGATGTGTGTGAAAGATGATGGGTGACTGTTTTCTCTGCAGAGCACCAGGAGGGGAAACTGAAATGAATCGGCGTTAATGAGCTGTTAACTCTGCAGCAGCCCAAAAGACTCCAAAGTAACCTCTGCTGTTTGGCTTCCAAGAAAACACAAATACATGCGATCTCTCGCTCTCTGAGGAATGCATGCATCTGGTGAGAGGGAAAACAGTCCAAGTGCACATGCAGATGTCACATCATCAGCAGACTCCCTCATACTCGTGTTCTCTGTCTCAGACGCACATGCACTAAAGCACCCACGTCCTTTTTCTCAGCACATACTCACTCAATCAGCGTCTCACTCCTAGGCGTAACGGGGCCCCCGGCTCGGAGGCTGTAAATCTTCCTGATGATGACACGCACTTGTGGATGGCGTGCACCCAGCTGAGCTGCTGAGCAGATCCGAGTCAAATAACATTTGCAAATGCTTCTCGTTGTTTGTTTTTCTGCTAATGGAGAGCCAGGTGCGGGGGTGAACCACGTTTCAGTTGAGGTCAAGTGTCAGACAACAGAGGAAAAGTTTTTGGATTTATTTTTGAAGTTTTTGTCCTGCCTTCCCCTCTGAGCATTTTGGAACGCAAGTTCAAATATGTTTAGCATGAATTTCATGTGCTGTATAGGAAGTCCTGGATTGTGCAGTATATATTGCAATTTTGCATTATACAGACCCTTTCAAAAGTATTCAAACCCTGTGAACTTTTTCACATTTTTTAACTTGTGCATCTTATGAGGATTTTCTGTGTAGAGCAAAACAAAATACTCCCTAAGGTAACACTTTATTTGAAGGGGTGTGCATGAGACTGACATGACCTGTCATGAACATGAATACATTTTTATGACTGTTAACATTTAAGTGTCATTTGGAAAATAATGGCACCTTTTTTAATGTAAAATTGCATTAAAGGTCCATTAAAAATGTCAACTTTGCATTATTTGGTAAATAATGATTATTTTTAATGCAATGTTCCATTAAAACTTGTGTCAACTTTTCCTTTAAAGTGTCTTTATTTATCGAATGACACTTCAAGACAACAGTCATAAACATCTATGAGGACGTCTTCATGACATGTTATGTTTAAGACTGTGCTTTGTCAGTCTTATGTAAATTAAGTGTTACCCCTCCGAATTGTGAAGTGATATCGTTTTCAAAATTTTTACTGAGAAAATTATACTTTTGCATTTAGACTCAATTTTTCACGACACAAACAGCCGATCTTTGCTGTTACACTGAACGTTTATTTTTTCCCCATTCTTTTTTTTTTTTTTTTTTCAACTCAGTCAGGTTGAATGGAGAATGTTTGAGAACATTGGAGTCTTGCCACATATTCTCACCTGGATTTAGGTCTGGACTTTAACTGGGCCATTCTAATACACAAATGTGCTCTAATCTCTAATCTAAACTATTCCATTGTAGGTTTTGCTACATGTTTATGATCACTGTCCTGCTGGAAAATGAGCGTTTCCCCAGTCGCTGGTATTTTGTAGTGACTAACATGTTTTCTTCCATTATTGGAAGAAAACCTTCCAGGATTCCATCTATCTTCCTATTGGTTCTGACTAGCTGCCATTTCCCTTCCCCTGAACAAACATATCCAATGTAAAATTGTTCTGTCACCCACCATAGTTACTGCATAAACTTCTCCACAACTTTCTCCCTGGCCTGTCTGCTGCGTTTCTCGGTCTTCATGATGCCGTTTGTCCTCTCATGTTCTCTAACAAACCTCTGAGGCTGTAAGATGGATTCATGCTGGGATTAAATTACAGACAAGTAGTCTCTACCTAGATTTAATCCTATAGGCATTTAGTTCCACAGAGTTTTGTTTAAATGTTTCAGATTAAAGGCAGCGCAAAAAACTAACCAGTTCTTTTAGTGAAACATGTTAAAGACGGTGATCCTGGGCTGCCTTTCTGACAGCACATCTACAGCAAGATGTCGTCAGCTCTGAAAAGAGGACGACTAAAGCCTTTCCGTTCATTGTCTTTTCACACCTGTGCAAACACCGTCGAGGCTAATTCCTTAACATTATTCTGGGTAATGAGATGATTTTGTTTCTGGGAGCTGGTGGTTGTTGAGGCACGATCCCGCCCGCCCTTTTTTCCAGGAGCACAAAGGCTCTATCTCTGCAACCCGCACGAGGCTGGCTGTGAACAAATTATCTCAGTGCTGATGCAGAGCCAGATAAGCCTGCTTCCTCACCCTGTCTCCAACACACACATCTACATACACACAGAGACGGAGAAGCGCCCGTTGCCTGCTTCTGCTGTGAGAGGCTATAAATGGGGAAAAAAAAAAAAAGTATGTGTTTTTGCAAAGTTGGACTCACCTGAGGGTATGTGCGTGAGAGTATGTTGTTTTATATGACAGTGTGAGAGAAGTCCTTCACTGTGCATGCACGTTTATGTTAAAATGTCAGCTCCCAATTTATGGAGGCCCATTAACGGAGGATGCTGTTAAGTGATTTTAGAGGCTTCGCTGGAGATTGAGAGGAAGGAAGAGCGATGGCTGCCCACGAGGTGCTTTAATAGTCCCTGACAGCGCCCGGCTTTATAGGCAGCAGCTGGACCAGGTGTTAGCTTCTGCAAACACACATGTGCATGCATACCTCAGGCCTCATTAAGGTTGGTCAGACCAGCTCTGTGGTTTTGAACTGCGAGTTGTATGAACAGGACAGGAGGCACTGATTTAGTTAGCTGTCTTGTTCAGGCATTTAAATTGCCGTTTATTGTTGCATGTGTAAAACCGACTCTCCAGAAATAACTTCCTATGTTTACAGCTCGTCTTCCCAACGCTAAACTTGTTGCAGTCAACTGTTTGGAGTCGTTGCAGGAAGCAATTTAGTGTTCCTCGGCGAGCGGGGTTTTTACCGCTGCGCTGTTTTCTTAATTTCTTCCAAAACATCGTTTATTATGTTCTCAGGTGTGAGGAATATATTTTTAAAATGTGTTTCACAGTCGTGTGTGAAATTTGCAGTGCCTAAAATCCCATTTATTCTACTGATTTTATTACAACCAGCACAATTTTAATATTTGATTTTCAGAAATAGTGCAAATGAAAATCTAAAGAGACGACGTGGATTTGAAAGCCATGTATTGGTTTCGGGGAATGTCTCCACCAGATTTGCATATGTAAAGACTAAATGTGTTTTCCATTTCACTAGTGGTTGTCTCATTCTCCTACCTGAGCTGTGGGTCTCTGCAGCTCCTCAAGAGGTACGTTTGAGGAGCCTCTTGGCTGCTTTTCTGATCAATGCTTTTCTCGTCCATCCTGCCTGTTTAGGTGGATGACCAGGTCTCTGTAAGTTCACCCTTCGATATATTGTTGTAAAATTTAACCATGCTTCAAATTTCACAAAGTGATCCCTCACCTGTCCACTGGTTCCCATGGTTTTCATGATGTCTGTTAAACTATCTCTCCATCAAACCTCTGAGACTTTCACAGAGCAGCTGCATTCACAACAAGATTAAATCACTTACATGTAAATTTTGTTTACTAATTAGGCGTCTTCTGAAGCAGGTTGGCCTTGTTTCTCTTCATGGAATTAGAAATTTGCAGCACACTTTTCATCTTTTCATTTAGCAACATCAACATGTTTCCCTTTCCTGTTATTTCACAATGGTGCACTACTTCGTGTTATTCCGTCACATAAAGTCCCAATAGGATACGTTGCGGTTGTGAAATCTATCGCCTTGAATTCTTGGATAATTAGAAGAGAAGGATGATGCTCTGTCATGCTGCCTTGCTTTTTCTTTTAAATAATCTCTTAATTCTGTGAGCCACAGTGAGAAAAATCAACTGAGTCACATGAGTGAATCATAGTTAATGCAGACAATCAACAAACAACCGATTAGATGTGTGTTTGAGGCAGAGTTTTTTCCTACTGGATCTTGTGATGACGAGAACGTTGAGCTGCGGGGGGCGTAGGGGGGGGGACTACCTCCACATGCAATAATTGTAATTTGGCCTTAAGTAGCTTAACCAGTAAGGAGATGGAAAGGGAGCGGCGTGCTGGAAATAAGGAGCAGCAAGGGGGAAGGAATACAAAAGATTACCAGTTTGGAGTGTGTTCCCTCTTCTTTTCTCGTCATCCTCTACTTTGGCACTTTCTCGCCCCAAACCAAAGGCAACATTCGCCTCAGGTCAGCCATATCTAATGCTACCAGGCCCTTCCTGGCACAGAGCTAGAGGATAAAGGTGCGCCTCCCCATTCATGCTGCCTGCACTCTAGGTGCGCTAATGAACATTACCGACTGGTTCACTGAAAGGCTGAAGACACTAGCTGTTGGCATTCATCCTTCCCCGCCCCCTGCAGTTTCCCAGTGGGCTGAAAAACCTCATGGAAAGTGTTTTCTTACGGGCCTTTCACTTTTTAGGTATGTGCTTTTTTTTTTTTTCACCAGAGAACAGGAAATAACTGTTCTTGGTGTGTGTGTGTGTGTGTGTGTGTGTGTGTGTGTGTGTGTGTGTGTGTGTGTGTGTGTGTGTGTGTGTGTGTGTGTGTGTGTGTGTGTTCGGCAACTGGTGTATTTAACAAGGATTTTTATACGATAAGCCAACTGTGAAGTAGAAGAAAATTAACATGTTTAGTTTCCAACATAAGATAAATGTCTGAAAAATTTGGTTAACATGTGTTCAGCCTCATTTACCCTGACACCCCTGAATAAAAGTACAGTGTAACCAATTGCTTTCAGAACCTAATTTGGTCATGGAATACTCCTATATATCAGCTTTGTTAAGGAACATAAATTAACAGCCTCACAAACTCTGGAAGAGCTGCAGAGAACCACAGTTCAGGAGTGAAAATCTGTTGACAGGACAGCTACAGACAACAAATCTACCCAAAATTGCATGTAGAACGCTTCATGCCGCTTTACATCACCCTAAATGCTGTGAGATATACTTTTTTTTTTTTAAATCTGCTAGAGTTTAGAAAGTGACTTGGCAAGACTTAAAGCTCAAATCTGACAAAGTTTGATGTATTTTACTAAAAAACAATGGGTAAAATTTAAATTTTTTTTTACCCCAAAAGACTTCAGCTGTAATCACTGCAAAATGTGACTCGACAAAGCATTGACTCAAGGAGAATGAAAGCAAATGCACACAGATATGAGTACTGTTTTAAGGCGTTGTATAATTTCTTTCCTTTCAATTAGTTCTGTAAGATATTCTGATTAATGGTCCCAAATTTCTTAAGACCTTACACAAACTTTCTCCGGACAGAAACAGTATTTTTAATTTCTATTCAGTTCAGAAAATACAGAAAACTGTTGATCAACATCACAATAAAGATGACATTAAAGTCTCTTCAGTAACAGATAAAGAAATCAGGCACAAAGCAGCATGTCTGCTTTAGCCGCGAAACGTCGCCCCACCGCCAAGATGCTGAATGTACAAGAAAATTCCTCCGACATTCATACAACTTGAGCTTTGATCTCTGCATGAATGTGTCTAGTTGTGTCACTTCTATAACTTCCTGCAGGAAATCTAACCCGGGTTATACATTTGTTGCCGCCGTGACTTTTCAGGATGTGGCTTTTCAGGGAGATTTGGATCTCAGATGAGACAGCTAGCCACAGCCTGTCTTTGTTCGTCATTAGGCCCGTTTTCTTTGATGGGTTTCAAACGCTGGGCCCTTTTCACGTTTCGATGTGAAACTGAATGCTCACCCCGGGAAAGTTAAAAGCATATACTGATATAATAATATTAGCAGAAGTTGAGCAGAAGCACATGTGAGCGAAGCAGGAGACAGATGGATCCGCATGCAGAGGAAGTGTAAGTTACACACTCCAAAGATATTTCGGATTATGTGCTACTGAATGTTTCGGCTTGACAACAGCCACCGCAGGCATGTCTCTATGCATCTGCATGTGTGGGCGCGTGTGTGTGTCTGGATGCTGAGTCTCCATGGGAAGCACGGTCTGACGAAGCCCCCCATTGCCGGCATGCAGGAACATGACACACAGTTCCTGCAGCGTATCCTCACAAACCACAAAAGCGCAGCATTAATGATAAGCACCTGGATTCCCACAAGCTCCCAGTTAGCTCCAATTGGCAGTAACTGATAAATTGGGATGAGTGGGAATTAGACCGTGGGGCCTGGGTGAAAGAATCCTTTTCAGTTCGGGATGGAAGAGAGAGGCTGCAAAGGGAGATGAAGAGACTCTTTATCCTAGCTGTGTGTTCACATGAGAGCAGACTGCACGCTTCAGAAGGAAGCAGATAGAGGAGCAGAGAGAGGGACAGTGTCTTTCCCAGACGGCACATGAGAATCCAATCCACTCCCACACGTCTCTGCTGGTGTGTGGCCTCCACACACACACATGCAAACACGCTACATGTGTTTGTGTTCTTCCCCTCCTCGTAACATCAACCCTTCACTTTCCCAATCCGGGCCACGCTCCCCGCCGACTTTGATGCATTTCATTGCTCAAAGTGTTCGACAATAATCTTTTTCACCCCTCAGAAGGAGCGGGCCATGGGAAGAAAGGCCCTTGCTCTCCAGGCTTTTGCGTCGTCTTCTGCCCCGGCTCTCCACCGAGACCAAATTGCTTCTCCGGCACCACGGCGCGGTTCAACTCCAGCTGAAAGGAGGCAGGGTACCAAATCCCTCTCATACACAACAAAACAACACTGTAGCCTTTTCACTTTGACTGCCCACAAGGAAAGACCTTTTTCTTGGCCGTGGCGGACACAGAGTCCATCTATCCATGGGCTTCCTCACAGATGTTGACACTGTTTGCTGCGGGTTAAGATGCCCCTTTAAAGACCATTGTTTCCCTTGTGTCTTCTCCGTTATTGAGTTTTTTCCTCTCCTCATAGATGGCAGCCGGAGCTGGATCAGGGGGAAAGTGGTGAAAGACCTCCAGATAGCAGTCAGCGCTCCAGGGGGCCTTTCTGCCCAGTGAGACCCCAGCAAAGGACTTAATTGTGGGTAGCAGCAGGCAGCCACAGAGGGCTATATGCTGGAAGTATTGTGTGGCTGGATAGACCCAAGTTCCTCTCCCGAACAGGGTCAAAGGTTAGCCCCCCTGTGGTTGCTCCATACCTGCCCTGGTCAATCCCCCACCCCTTCCACTGAAGAGACGGAGGCTCAAACAATGGAAACCAGTCATCATGCAACTGCGGAGACTCTTAGGGCTGAGAGGTAGCAGAGCGAAGAGACTAATTCAGTGCACTCTCCACTTGTCGATGAATAGCTAATTCGATTAATGAGCACATGAGAGAGAGAGTAACAAGCGAAGCAGGTCAGGTCGATTAGAGGCCCCCTCTTTGCACTTCACAGGGCCTCATCTCAGCACTCAAGTGTGATAGGAATCTTATCATGCACTCAAAACAAAAACCCACCTGATTACATCTCCACAATCAGCATTGCGAATGCGGGTGAAGATCATAAAGGTGGCGTACGTGTGTGCGGGTGGCTGTGCGTGTGCGGAGAGTCCGCTGAGCCAGGCTTCACCCCCATTGCTTTGTTTTAAAATCCTTGTGGATTCAGGGAATGTTCAGGCCTGTACGCTCCATCAGCACATAGATGTCCAGTTTTGCCAAATACCTACGTCACACATTTGATCAAGTTGCAGCAACAGACTTGTGTTTGTTTTATTGAGACTTTACCTGACAGACCAACACATAACTGTGAAGTAGGTATAAAAGAATACCCTGTTGAGCCACCTACCGATGCACCTAATGATATATGTGCTGATGAAAAGTGACACTGCACACCCACATGAACACACCAGTCCCGCTGTGAAACATTGTGGTGGCAACAACATGCTGTAGGAATCCTTTTCATTGACCAGGGTCAGAAAGCTGAGAAGATGGATGGAGAAAAAAAAAACAGCAAAAAGTGTTCATGTTCCAGCAGAACAATGATTTAAACATACATTTCCATTTCAGCTCATTTCTTGATTATTTATTAAAAAGCACACATCAACCCAACATGTAGTTCCAAACAATAAGTTCAGCGTTTGTGTTAAAAAAAGATTAAAACCGGGTTTTTGTGTGACATAGTGGTAGAGTGGTAGCTTTATATGCAAAAGCAATCATCCTTGATACAGTTGTCCAGGATCTTGATTCCTTGAGACGTTCGCTGAGATGCCAGTAAACTTCAGTATAAAGTAAAAGAATCAATTGTTTCAGTCAAAAGCATTTTAACATGCTAAAATGGCCCAGCCAAAGTCCAGACCTCAATACAAATTAGAAAACGTGCAGCAACACTGAGAAACTTGTCATTCAATCTGACTTAGGTTGAACTATTTTGCCACGAACAATATGTAGAAATCAGTGTCTACATGTTCACACCCGATAGAGACATATCCCAAAAGAAAAATTTGTCAGAGTTGTAGTGAAAGGTGGCTCTAAGACGCCTTGACTCCGTGGAAATGCATGGCACACTTTTCAGATTTTTATTTGCCAGAATAAAACCATTTCATGTCACAACTGTGTACTTCTTAGTGCTACTTTATTACATATAATCCAAATAAAATATAGTTTTTGACTGGGATGGGACAAAATGTAAAAAGACAAAAGTTCAAGGGGTGTGTGAATCTTGATGCACCATTTGTGGGAAACTTTAATGAATGTGGAATAAAATACCATTAATGATTCATATGAATAAAGGTGGTTTTATACTGCCTGAGATTTCATAAGCAGGCACCATTAAACACAAACCAAGTTAATCCAACCTCTTTATTTCACATGATGGTTTTCTGCTAAACTGTACACACATTCTCAACATAAACAGCAATTACTATTGTTGAAAATTAAACAAAATCCCCTCCTCTATGTCAGCGGGTAATTAAATTGAACTTTTATGACAAGTTAGATCCCTTCTGTAATTCCAAAATGAGACAAAAAACAAAATATACACAGATTGATGGAACCCCTCGTCGGTTCTTAGACAGTTGCTACAACACCGGCCTGAGTCAGTGAGGGTGGAGACTTGCTCTCCCATGAACGGAGCGAATGCGCAGCTTTTCTGACAGTTCGGCGCTGTCAGTGAAGATGTATGAGAGCAGAGGGGCATCTCTGACCCCACGCTAACAGTAGATTAACCCACTCCCCAGGCAAGGCCGGACTGGCTCTTAAAATCTGACCCCTGTCCTCTGACACCACCACATGGGGCTTCTTTCACCTCTAAACTCTGCGGCATGCCACAGCGCATCCACCCCCCAACTCTTCACTACATTTTATGCGTCCTCCGTCCACTTGTTCACTGAGTGTCCGGTTAGTGTCCCTCGGAGGGACGTCCGATCTGGAGCTGCAGGTAGTTTTCACTGACGTCTCCTCCAGTGTCCCACTGCTAGAAATTTGTAGCTTCCCTCCGGGTGTCTCTCTGGGAGTGTCAGCTGTGGGGCCCCTGGTGGGAGATTTGTTGATATGATAACTCGATTAGGCCTCAGGATGGATGACGTTTTGGCAGAAAGCCAGTCAGCCGCACCCAGGGAGCCACTGGCTCGTCTCTTTAACCTCTCCTCAGGAGGCAGCAATTAGAGGTAGTAATTGGTGAATTAGGAACATTGCTAGACGTTTTCCCTGCTTCCTCTCACTTTCTGTGGCTTGCGGGTGGAACCGAAGCCAAGACGATAAAGACCTGCCTCTGAGTGTGTTACTTTTGCTTTGTCGAAATCGGTGCGCCCGCTGCGAGAACACAGAGTTACTTCCTGCAGATGAGAAGGTGGGCAATGACTTGGTGCCTTTTCTGTGTCTTTCTGTTGCTTGCTTTTATGTGACTGCATGCCTGGAGTTCAGAGGGGATAATTCAATTAATGTGGCCAAGGCCGGCAATTCAAAACCTGGGCTTTTCATCTCCAAAATTTGCATTATAAAACGTCACCAGACAGCCGAAGGTCCTCTGATGTTAGACTTTTAAAAAATATTAGGATGGCGGCATTTTCAGACAAGGCCATTACCTCGACAACACGGCGTCGTCATTGTGTTCTCATGTAGATGGTTCGTGACGGCTCAATGTCAGCTCATCTGTCAGGATTTTTCACCTCTAAACTTTGGTCTCACAAATAGGAGCTTACAGAGTAAGTCTGATGTGAGGTTATTTGTTTATACGCTGAGAGTAATTTTGTATTAATTGTGAAATAAAGACTTTGTTGCCCTCATTTTGTTGTTTTCAGCTTGCCTAAAACCCTACCAACATATTTTTTTTCAGTTTTTAGGTCTGTAATATTCCTGTTAATATAAATTTAATAATCTAACTCATATTTAATATGCATTTATTGAAAACACTACCAATGTGACGTGATATGACTGCCATCCCCCTAGATGCCAGGAATAGTGAGAATATTTTCAATTTCCAGTTTAAGAAATAGCATCTTATATAGAAATTAAAAAAAAAAAAAAAGCAAAAAAACGAAGGGAGTTAAAGGTTCATTCTGCAAAGGTAATTTTAATCAGAATTATTGATGATGGTGACAATGCATCCTTTATGCATCGCCTAGAACAATCAAAATGCTCAAAATAATGCATTGCAGCAGCCAGCCAATCACTAATAATCTTTTATGCATCTTTAAAAAAATGTCCAATGTTTTTAATGGCAATATATTTGTAAGTTTGGAGGAAAAGCTGGTCGGTCAACCAGATTTAGGATTTTAGTCCTACAATATTAAAATACGTTGGTAATTCACATGTTTTCATTCCATTAAGTTACTCATTGCTATCTGCAAACTCTACATATTCTCCAGAGAAGCTCTGGCTTTTTCTGATATCTGGTTTTCTCTGAAGTATAAAAGAGAAAAATTGAGTTGCACTGATAGAGGCAGACAATTTTAACAGAATATGAAACAAATGACAAGTTTATCCTCACAGGGCCATCAAAACATTACAGTCTTCATTACAGTCATCAAAACATCTTTAACTTTTATTTGATTTTTATTAAAGTCAAAAAGTGCATCATATCACAGTACATATTGAGGCAGTTATTTAGGTTAATTGTAGGGGTTTTTACATTTTTAAGAGAAAACAAAGCGGATTTTTGATGTGATACCTGATCATGAATTAATTAATTAATATATTCATTGTCACTATAGTGATGTATTGTATTTATACAGAGCTAATTAGAAGAACGTGGTGATTCTGCACTCCGACCAACTGACTGGTCCATCTCAAGCATTTTCCTCTCCTTAATGAACTCTTCAGACTTCTTTCAAGTTTTAGTTGCTCTTTATTCCACAGAGATCTTTTTTGGCTGCTCCAGTTTATGCAGTCATCCTCCTCCACTTTACTCCGACGTTCTCCCTGACCCTGACCTTTTATGCACTGTGGGTTTATGCTTGCATATTCAAGGTGTAACCATGTGTGCCTCCCTTCGTCCCCAGCCCTCCGGCTCTCCGTGTCCGGGTCCGCTGGGCTGGAAAAGTTGCTTCCAGTGGACTGTTTGTTGTGCTTTGTAAACGTCTAACCCCCAGGAGGTTTGCTGGAAGAGAGGGACGCCTGGAGGACACTGGTTCTTTCTTTTCTGATGAACATTGCTCCAGTGAACTGCAGCTCTGTGCTCCTACAACTTTTAACACAATGACCTCTGAGGCTGGGTCCAAACAAAACAAGCTCTGTTTAAAGACTTTGTGCTGTGAAACCCACAGACACTTAAAGGCATGCCTCTTTTTGACCAAAGATATTCTTGTATTAAAACTGGAACATCAGTTGGGGAAGAAGCCTGTGTGTCATCATAATTTATCAACTCTTTAGTTTACCAATGTGATTACTTCAGGGAGGAAGACGTTTTGTATTTCATGGCTTCTCATTTTGTGACAGTTTTAATGAGGTTTTAATCAAATGCCAGAGAAATGACCAAGCAACCAGAGTTTTGTCTCTGTGTATTGCTCCTCAGCTGGCTGAAAGAAGGTTCCTGTATTCAAAAGCCTTACACTCTTTATTTAAGAGTCTGAGAGTAAAAGGGCGTTAAATGCACATTTTTTATTTGTAAATTGTACTTTTTAACAACCATGCACTAAGTTGGTTTACCACTTAAACTCCCAATGAAATGTGAGTGTAACTTGACCAAAATGTGGAAAAGTTCAAGATAACTTGAAGAATAAAAAAATATTTACAGGATGGTGGAAATGGAAATAATATTATTAAGAGACATTGAGAAAAGGACAAGCTCTGGAGCTGGAGGTGGCAGAGCTGAAGACCCATCCATCCATCCATCCATCCATCCATCCATCCATCCATCCATCCATCCATCCATCCACCCATCCATCCATCCATCCATCCATCCATCCATCCATCCATCCATCCATCCATCCATCCATCCATCCATCCATCCATCCATCTTCTTTACACCCTTGTCCCTTAGTGGGGTTGGGAGGGTTGCTGGTGCCTATCTCCAGCTAACGTTCCGGACGAAAGGCGGGGTCACCCTGGACAGGCCAGTCTGTCGCAGAGCTGAAGACCTAAAACATTAATTCAGTCGACAAAATAAAAAACCGAGAAAGCATCACTCATCAATTTTACGTCACTCCTGTTTCTCCAAATATAAAATCACACATTGCTACGGACTCTGATAAACAATTTTAAATTTGATTTGAAAACCTTTTAAGGGCCTAACATGGTCAAACTCTTCAGGATCTCTGATCTGCTGAAGGCACTGCTCTGCCGTTGGTCCCAAACACCAAATGTTTCGCTCTGTGGCACCCAGTCTTTAGAACTGGTTCCTCTATTTATTCACTACATGCACTATTATTTCCTGTCCAAACCACCTGATGGAGCTTTTGTGTAGAAAACTTTAAGCCTTTAATTTCTTTGTACTTCAATTGTAAAAAGTATACGAATAAACTTGACTCACTAAGTGTATCACATTACAGTAACACTAGTTTAAAACTGTAGTTGACAATCTGCAAAAAGCAGGCCTGTTAAAGCAGATTACAGCAAACAAAATAAGCACTAAACCAGCTTGTAATATTATATAAATTGCAAATACACAAAAATGATTAACACTCTGCATAATAAGTTTCTGGAAGCTACTGAATGAAGCTGGTGTTGACATTATATAACACAATGATCAATATTTTAAGTAGTTTTATTTACTTAGTAAATATGATGAAACTGTGGTTTTTGTTTGATCAAATTGTAGGCATATCATAGCAGTTCATGTTATTTTTATTTCAGTGCAACTTGAGGCGTCGTGAGCTGAACTCCACATGCTCCTCTCATCAGCTCCGAATTGTCAACTCATTTCTTACTTCAGCTAAATCCTGTGTGTGTGCAGCATCAGTTCTCTCATCTGTTTAGCTGCTGATGTGTAGCACAGCCCCAACACACACCTATGAGCACCTGTAAAAGATTTAAACCTCTCAGTACTTTCATTAGAGCGAGCTATGCACATGGGAAGTTCCCTCCGTCAACCTGGAGACGATTCGCCAACACTTGAGGTAGACCTTTAAACTGAGGAAGATTTCTTGAGGGGAATTCAGTGACGTCTGTGCGGTTTGAATCCCGTCTGGCGATCAGAGTACAAATCAACAGCTTGGCCAGCTAACGCATGTCCCAAAGCCTTCACAGATGGTGCTGTGGTGTCCGCACACTCAGGATGTTCTCTGACACTCATGACTCAGTCTGTAGTAATGACACCACATAAAAAAAAAAAAAGACGAGCTGGCTTGAGATACTCATATGGAGTCTGATTAGCTCATATTCAATATTTCCTCTTCAAGACGTGCCTGTTTTGTTTTAAAGGGCTTAAAGGGTCAACAATTTTGTTTGTTCCACTTTTTCATTTGCTGAACACTGCAGAAGGCTGAAAAGTTTGAGATTAATGCAATAATCTGTAGTACACGTTTCTAATCTGCCTGGGACTTTGCCTGGCAGACATAAAATGCTCTAAATAGAGAAATGGCTCCATCTAGTGGTCGATCTGTGTTCAATCGTCTGATGCTTAATATTAATCTTCATTGTGACTTTAATCCTGCCATCTGAGTTCTAGTACCGCTCCTGATTCCTGCAACATTTGCTTTTTAAAGATAACAAGCATTTCGTTCAAACTTGTTCATTTCTTTTATATGCAGAAAAAAACATAACAAAACATTAAACCAATATAAAATAATCTTGTAATCTTTAGTGTCTTATTAAATTTGTGAAATAACTACATTAACTGCTTAAAGGTTTTTGTTTTTTGTTTTTTTTGTCGTTTTTTTTTTTGTTGTTGTTTATAAAATGAAATGCCTATACCATAAAACATCAGTGGGGGTTAGCAGATCAAGCACAGCACATAATTTACTATTAATAATTCAAAAGAATGGAGGAAGATGTTTGTTTCCCTTCTTTCTGTTTTAATGACAACTGAGCTCAAAAGGAGTCCATGACTGTCTTGAGAAAAATAAACATATCAGTTTTCCCCATTTTGCTAACAGCAAACATTTTAGTCTTTTATTGGAAAACACAAAACAGACCATAACTGAGAAGTGGGCTGATGCGTAATTCACTACAGTTGAAGCTCAGGCTGTTTGTTTAGATTTGCTATGCTGCCGGAGGGCGAGCCTTTACTCCGACTGAAGTTTCTGCTTCCTGTCCCTGCTGAAGCCTTGTTCACATGGTGTCCTAATGGTGATGTGCAGTGTCAGTTTTGTGCTGCACATCAATTTGCGTGTAGGCAATTAGTAGGTTTTCCATTTATGTAACACAAGGGAGGACAATATTTAATAATTGAGAGACTTCTGAGGAAAACTGCTTGCACTTTTCAGCCTTGTTTTGAATCAAACCAGAATTTTGAACCTTTTTCAAAACAGTCAAAACCAGTTTGAAATGTCACACCCCGTATTGCCGGTGAGTGTTTTGTCTAAAAGTGGGGCACCAGCACAATGTTTCTTCCCAGAGTTGCATTAGCTTTCCTCACAATGACAAAGAGCACATTTTGCTTCGGGGATTTGAAACGCTGGTTGTTTTTGCTGATTTTTGGAGCCATGCTTGTCAGTAAGTAATCCTCTCTTTTAAATGAACTAAATATTAACAAAATCATAGGAAGTGATTCAGACTCATTTGAGTTCAAACTGCCTGTATCAATTAAATCTGCAAAACAAGACTCAGTTTCCAGATGACGTCAAAGTAAGAGCTATTGTTTGGCGATAAAGCTTAGAATAAGATTTCATTTTCACAGTTTCATTAAACAAAAGTGACCCAAGCAAGTTCTGGTGAATTATATCACCCACTCACTTCGATGTTTGCATCATTTTATTTTTTTCTGATTCTTAAAAAGTTAAACAAAAGTAGATAACCTTCCTCTCTTTTACGCGCTTCACAGCAATGCTCACCCCACTTCAGATTCCGCAGGACAACATAATGGAGAATAATGATCAGAGAACAAGAAGGTCTGCTGGCGCTGGGGACTCTGACAGCTTCTCATCTCTCCGCTCTCAGAGATCTATTATCAGACAGAAAAATCACAGGTGATTAAAAAAATAGAGTTCTAGATCAAGCTTCAATCTGGGTGCACCAACATTAACTAACGAAATAAGGGAAAATTAAATGCATCTCTGAGTAATGTTACACACTATTTGACATTTGATAATATGAATATTTCCCAATAGGCTGAGCGATCAGCTGGATAAACCAGGGATTCTGTCGCATCGGGTTGGTGTGGAAAACTCTAACCACAAGAGGGCAGCAAAACACAACAGTTCAGGAATCCCCGTTAAGCCGAGAAAGATGGCGACTTCAGGGTTTTTATCCAAATTTAGCGCTCTCCATTTATTCCGATGCATTTCATTTTGATTCCATCTCACCAGAACATCTTTCCATGCCCCTATTTCATAAATGCCCGCTTGGAGGCTGCACAACTTGTCCTGTTATTTAGCATTGCCAAAATGGAACTTCCTATGTAAATTTATGCTGCTTGGTCAAAGTGCTCTTTTTGATACTTTTCACTTTATGTTCTGCAATAAGACCTAAGACAGATGTGAAGGGTAATAAGCATAGTTAATTTTCAAAAGAAAACAAAAAATAAAAATAAAACACATATGAGGTTTTTGCCCAATTTCAACAGCATTTAAGTGACATCCCAATGGTCCCAAATAATAACAGGCTAAATGTTTATTTGACAAAATCCAGTAAACACAGAGGTCGATTCAGTAAGACGAATATTTAATCAGCTTTGACAGTCAAAAGATAACATTTAATTTCAACATTTGTTCTCTTTTTTAATTATTTTGACTAAAATAACACAGAGATAGTGGAAGATTGAAGATGTTAGTCATTTTCTCTGTTGAGTCATTAAATGTTCTTCCTTACAGTTCGCCTAAGCCTCCATGTGTCTTTAATTGGACTAAGTGAGAGTCTAGACTCCCAGATGCTTCTTCTTCTCAAAGAGGTCAGTATGTCTAAAGATTATCTCTAAGTTTCTGGAGATTTTTTTTTTTTCTAACGCTTGCAACAAAAAGACAATCACATTTCTTCTGTTTATATTTTTTTTGTCACAATTAGATGTTTCAGATTGTCAAACAAATTCTGATGTCACCATATCATCAGACATGATGTTGATAATGCGATAATCTGGGGCTGCTTTGCTGCTTCAAGACCAGAATAATTAGTTATAATTGATAGAACCGTGAATCTTGCTCTAACAATAAATAATGGAGAATATCCAATCATCAGATAAAGACTTTAAGCTCAGGCACTCTTTTGCTGTGCAGTAGAGCAGTAATCTAAAGTCCACCTTCAAATTGCTCAAAATAAAGGTTTTGGGGTAGCCTAATTAATGTCCAGACTGAAATTAAATTCAGATCATTAAATAGGTCACTCATGGATTAAATGTAAATATTTATGCTAAAAGAAGGGGCGGAAAATTCCTCAACAGCAAATTAAATGACTCATTGCCAGTCAATTGAAGGCCCTTTTACTGGCAGGAGTGGCAGAACCAGTTATTGGCTTTAGTAAACAATTTCTTTTGTACATTTGGTTAAGTTGCTTTGATAGTTTTACCACTTAATAACTGAAATTAACATTTAAATATTTACTTTGTGTATCTTTGTCTGGTATTAAAATTTACTTGGCGATACTGAAACATTTAAGTGTGACCAAAACGTAAAAACAGATGAAATATCTAAGGGAAATACTTTCTTCACAGCACTGTTGTTGCTGTCTCCTGTTCGGTGTAATAAAGTGAGCATGTTAAGATTTTGCAGATAGAACTGTGAGACAACTCTTGCAGCACCCACCCAGTCAATGTTTGTGAAAGGTCCAAAGGCCAATGACCGGGCACCTTTGTGTTAGTTCAAGTCAAACAGTACAGTTTATCATTTGTTCATTGGTAAACAATTACGAAACAGACACACACGTGAAATCTGAATCTGCACTAACTTAAATCTGGTTTTCCACATGAAGAAATCATCTGTATTTTAGAGTGACATGTCCATTTAATTACAGACCTCGCGTGAGTGGATTAAAGGATTAGAGTCAGGCGAACTCAGCAGGCTTTCAGGTCGAACAGCTTTTTGATCTCTCAGGAAAGTGAAACATTTCTGAGGATGTTTTAACAAAATCAGGTTAAAGTCTGTGCGTTATGATGACTGTCATGTTTGTGTGTCTCTTCTTTCCTTTGAGACCTCTGATATCTACAACACAGGACAGAAGTCCGGACTCTTCACCATGAGAGTTGTGAAACTAAAGAAAGTGGGCGGCGGGAGATTTGGTCATCCACCACCAGCCGTCCCACAAGATTAAAGAATTCCACAGAAATCCATGTAAACATAACTGGAATCTTTCCCGTTGATGTAGTGAACCAGGAAGTGCTTATGGCTGCATTTGTAAGGTCTCCTTTACCTTTGTAGTCACAGATTACATTTAGTAATGACTTATAACATGTCAGTTCAAAGTTGAAAAACCAGTTGGATTTGCTAAGTGACTGAGCTACTTCCTATTAGATACACATGCTAATAAAGACATTGACATGTAGTTTTCAATATATATATATATATATTTTTAAGAAATGTAGACATCTTTTGATATTTTGAGGTCGGAGTTTGAGGGAAACCTCAGATTTTGATCAAATTTCTGTTGATTTTTCTTGGAAATTTAAGCTTTTACTCACCTGACCTGCTCTGAACTGAAAACTGAAGGTAAAGTGGAAATTTAGAGGCACATCTGTGAATTTGAATTTAAATCAGTGTTTCAGTTCAGGTAGAGTGATATGTACCCACATAATAAAAAGTTAGGTGGAAGAAAAAATATGTGCACAACTTTTTCTGCGAGTAATGAGTAAAGTTCAGGGAGTTGGGAGAGATTTACAAGATTTATAAGAGATAAGGAGTGGCATTAGAGCTGCATTAACACAGGAACTTGTGTATAAGGAGCCCACACTGAAGGTGTTTCCTGTATAATACATGGAAAACCTTTTCATTAAAACATTAAAAAAAAAGTTTCAATAATTCTTTTGCTTTTATATAATATTCAAATGTTCTGAGAACTTGAATTTGGGGTGTTTGTGAGTTATAAGACATAAAAATTTAACAGAAATATACACACAAAATATGCTACAACTATATCTGTAATTATGCAAAATGTGTAATAGAGTTAAGGCAATAAAATACAAAAAAAAACTTTTCAATGATACTCAATTTTTTTTTTTAGATGCAGCATATGCTTGTGATTAAAGCATGAGAATTACAGTGGAAGCATTAAATGCAAATCTAACTTAAATAATTGCATTTGGCCGTTCATTAAAGATTAACCTAATCACTTTCAAAGACCATTTACTATTAGCGCCGCCCATTGATGATGTTAGCCAATAGAAGCGTGCGGCGAGCCTTCGCCTTATCCCTCCTCATTGGTGTTCGCTGTGGTCGTGGAGGAAGTTTCTGCCGGAGGCCAGTGGAGCAGGTTTCCACGGATTCAATGCCTTATTTTAGTTCAAAATTATAATAAAAAGCAAATCCGCGCTGCCGTCATCGCGGGTAAAATGTCCGGTTTGGAGTCCGTGCCTGAGGAGGAGATGGAGTTTCAGAAGGCTGTGGCTCAGATCGGAGGAAAGGAGAGGATTTGTCTAGTCGGTGATGTCTGTGGAAGAAGTAAGGAGGTGGACGGAGATGACGTCGGGGTATTTCAGGAGTTCATACGTGACATGTTTCACAACAGCAGCGAAGGACAGCTTCCATGCTGTGCGCCACGCGATCATCAGGGCGACACTGAAGGCAAGGCAGAGACCGGAAAAAGCAACGAGATGCCTTTAACAGAGAAGAGCAAGGACTTGGAGAAGGACAGGGAGAAAGAGAAGCGACCGGGGAGCAACCCTCAGAGAACCGCAACCAGGAGGTTTAATATTTACAGCTCCAAGCGGGCTATAGACTCCCCGGTCATCGTCTTCATCTTCAGACAGACCTTCATCAGCAGAACCTCAAACGAGCTGTGTCTGCTGGAGATCCTGAAGGACGTAAAGGCGCGCACGAAGCGTGGCCCGGTCACCCGGCCCGCTCTGATTGGATTAATACACACCAAGCAGGAGAGCGCAGAGACGCAGCGCTGTGCGCAAGTCCTGGAGCTTTTGATGCGCTCCGTGTTCCGCAAACACTCGCCAGACACGATTTGGGTCGGCTGTTTTATCCCGAAGACGGAAGACAGAATCCTGAGCGTCAAGAAAAACACGTGCAAAGCTGTTTACGCTGCATCCCAAACAGCAGGTGTAGACATTAATTAATTTAAGACTAAGCTAATTTATTACTCAATTTTATTAATTTGATATTGTGGAATACAGACGGGAGGTCTTGCCTAGGGCACAATTCATGCAACAGCCTCTGAGTGCAGCATAAAAAAGTGAAACATCTCGAATTAGCTTTAACAACTCTTGAATCCAATTTTAGCAGTGGTACCACCTCTCTTAATTTGCTGAGCTGGACTTAGGAAGTTGTGGGCCCCCCTGGGCAACAGCTTGTTTTTGGTGGCTACACAGTTTTGTTGTTATTTAGATTTTCTTTGTATGGGACATGACTTTTAGACCTTTCTCACAAAGCAGAGCTTGCTGAAAACCTACCTGGAATGTCTCTGTATTGGCTAAATTTGGACAGGAGATTCGGGTTACAAAATCTAGTTTTTAACACATTTTTCTGGGCTAAATAATAACAAAGACTAACCAAACTAACACAGACATGAAAAAGACATCTTAAAGCATCTGTTGCTTTTAGGGAAATTTAGTATTTGTTGTACAAAGTCCTCCTATAAAAGGCTTAATTATAAGGACATAATTGTTTTTCAAATAGTTGCATGTTGCTTTTATATGTCAAAATCCAATTAATTAAAACACCTCACAGCCAGGTGGGTCTAGATGTTGTCAAACTATAAAATACTGTGCTCGGAAAGCATTTACTTACAGAGACATACATCTGTGTTTTGTGATAATTAAAAACAGGGAAAGTCACTGGGCTACAACATTTATTTATTCATTTATTTAGTTTAAATCTTAGTAGCTGGTTACAGCTACAAAAGTTTTGGTTATTGCTTGAGACGTGACTTAAAAACGGACTAAGGATTAGGATAACAGTGACACATTCCTGCATGGCCAAAAAAATCTCTGAGTTTGTTTACTCAAGAGTCTTTATCAGGCTGCTGTAATTTGTTGAATAAACGTTTGTGGCTAGTGACCAAGACTTGCTCATAGCTGAGGGGCCCTACATCGTCCTAAAGCAGGACCAGCATGCACCGTGACATGTGGGTCAATCTGTGACCTTCACAAGACCACGCGTTTTTGCACACATTCTTTCCCCCTCCCAGGCATAGTTGCAAAGTCCATAGAACAAAGGCAGGATTCATAAAACAATCAGGCTCTTAGATGTGATGCCAGATCATTATTAAATTCTTATTATTGCCTTTCAGATAATGCCGGGGAAAGAGGGAGCCGGCCTTTGTGGCCAGTCCAGTGTTGTTTCAGGCCTCAGACGGGAGAAGTCACAAGGCAGAACAACAACAAATCTTCTAACTGCAGACCAAAAGGTGGCAGCATTATTCTTATTAAATGATGTTTTACTTTTTATAATGTTAGCTTACACTATGTAGGGTTGTTTTGATTGCTTATGGTCATCAACTTTTGCCATAGACCAACACAAAAGAGAATATAACCGTGAAGTGGAAAAAATGGCATGGTGTAGGAATAAAAACATAATGTGACCTGCATTTGTACTCTCTGAATCCGCTCTCTGTGGAATCACCTGCGGTTACAGCTGCAAGTCTTTATGGAAATGCCTCCAGCAACCGAGAATGAATTTGCCCATTGTTGTTTGTAGTGGAGCATCAAGGTCAGCCAGACTGGACAGAGAGTTTCTGTGAAAATGAATTTTCAATTCTTGGAACATAATTTCATTTACTGCTAGGCCTGGACTGTTGACAGACACTAACATGCTACAGCTCAGGCTGTATGTGGAGCTCCATCCATGTTTCCAACAACCTACTTCCCTGAGCCTGCAGGGGAAAACATATTCACAGCATGACGCTGCCAACGCTATGTAGAGCATGGTGTGGCCCAGCATTACCTGAGAATCTGTGATTGTTCTCTCCCTCGCATAGAAGATGTTTTGCATGACTTAAGGCAATCTATAAATATAACCTCTCCTTGTTTTTTTTTTAAACACTGGACTTGTTTTTGCCACTCCTTCACATTTGTGAAGTGCTCAACCGTGAGCTGTGGGTTTTTGCAGCTCCTTCAAAGTTGGCATGGCTTGGAGGGCTGATCACATCTTTACTGGTTTGCAGTCGTACCATGCTTTTATTCAGACAGTGTACAAATCTATGGAATATGTTTAAAATTTGGAGTATTGTTTCACAACCTAAACTTGCCTTAAATTTCTCCATAACATTTTTTTAGGGCTGTCAGAGTAAAGTATAACAATGCATTCTACATTTTGTAACCTGTTTTGTAAAACAGAAATTATTATTTTCCTTCCACTTTACAATTAGTCACTGCTTTGTGTTGGTCTATTTTTTTATATAGTTTTTTTGCTTTCATTCTGGTCTTTCTAGCATGAAGAGAAGCTGAATTAGTTCAAACAAATACATCTGTGTAGTTACATCTAAACTCTCACGACTAAACTTTTAAAGGCATAAATGGTGACTTAATTAAAAACAAATCCTGTTTGGTTTAATTGAACATTTCAGGTGAAGATGGAAGCCCAGAGGAAGGACTCCCTCTGAAAACTGGCGTCTTCTCTGCTGAACCTAATGTGAAAGCCGCAGTGGACCACTGATGTTAGGACATGTGTCCAGCTGTAGACCTATCACTGTGGACATCCTCACTGTGGAAGTTTAACAAAAAAACAAAAAAAACAAAAAAAAACATTATGTTGTGTAACAGCCTGGTTATTACATGGTGCTGAAACTTTCACCACTGAGCCAACCAGATTTCTACCCTGAAAGATGCTGCCTGACAACTTGTTCTTAATAAATAACCTCAAGATGATTTACTGTATCTGTATAGTTTTGCTGTAACACCACATTAACAGGATATCTGATGAGATCAACTGAGGTGTGATACATAAGTAAGCACGTGTTGAAAGGAGCCACAGAATAGCTGGTTGATAGTACAATGAAGTCAGCTCTTCCTTTAACAGCCTTGAACCAAAGTGAGCTTTCTTCTTGATGTATTTTGTTTATTACTTGATACTTTAATTTAAACACTTAAATAATGTACGGCTCTATATTATTCCATTTTTTTTTTTAGCTTAATTTGTTGCACTGTCTGAGGTGACACTGTGACCCAGAAGAGCTCCATCTGTTGCACAGAAAATAAATGACACAGACCTTTTAAAGAGCTGATTTTCTGTAATACTGTGAAGCAATGTGAATTTGTTTATGTTTTTGCTTTTATTTTAGTAGACCTTTGTGCCTTAGACAAAGTACTGTTTCAACTATTGTTTATCACAGGAACAAAATGCAGCTGTTTAAAGTTTAAGTATTTATTTAGAATGTCAGTTTAACTGTCTGTATGATCCATGACACTAACATGGATCAGTATGGATTTTTTTGTGTGTGTGTGTGAAATGTGGTTGTGTTGAACTATAGATCCATTAAAAAATATATACTTTGAAAAGTCTGTTTATTTTAGGAATTTGTCACTAAGAAAAACACATTATGTAGAATAATTAAACATAGATATTTTAGCGCTGCTATATAAGACAATTTTCCACTTACAGACAATAAAAATTTGGCATTTGAAGTTAAAATATAAGACCAATCAAAAATATTTTTTGCACCCCAAAAAGTGTGCATAATGAAAAATATGTTTAATACCCGCTATAAGGTTGCTATTTTCTAAAGGTATTTTTAATCTGACAAATATGACTGTACCTTATGGAACAGTATGTGAAAAAGTAATTATCCCCCATGTTACATTATGAATTAACTGTGATTAAACTACATCTTTTTCAAAGCTGAGTTCAATGAACAAGCCAAACCCAGTGACCTACAGCTGGGATCCTGTTGGTATGGTAGATTAGACCTCTATTGCTCACTTGGTCAAGGCTTCCTTCTGAACTGACTGATCAGTGCTTCTGCACTGTTCTTCAGACCTGCCCTCTCCAGCTATTATTAGTATGTGATCACTTCAGCTGCTTTAGCTGTCTGTCTGTGGTGGACTCTGTAGACTGTTTTTTCCTCCATGATGGTTCATCCAGCTCAGTCTTTTCTACTTTCATTGTCATGTGACATTCACAAAGCACCTTGTCCTTAATTGGGGCCGTCTTTCTGATGTATTTTTGGACCTTGCATGTTTCATCTTGGATGGTGGCTCCATAGTCCTCTGCCTCCTTCTCTTAGTATATATCTATTCTTTGGGTCCTGAATCTGGGGTGGAATCCACCATAAATGGCAAGTAGTTTATATGTTATGTTCTGTGGTTAAAAGTTCCTCCTTCTGAAAATTAACATAATTTATGTAGCATGTAGGAGAGGAGGAGTCTTGTCAAACGAAAGAGGTCGTCTTTAAAAATGCCTTTCTATAAACCAATTACACTCAAATTCAGTTAAATAAAAAATGAACACAAAATAACTATCATTTTTTTCTCATGAAATTTTTATTTATTGATAATTATTATACATATTTGAGCATATGATGAATAAAGTGATATTATCGTGTGTATTTATGGTCAGGCAGAAGGGAGGCCAGCTAACAAAGGTCCTTTCCAACGGGGGCTTTCGATATGATTGGACAAAAAGAAGTGTAGTTGGCTCAGAGCGTTTACACATATAACAAATCTTATATTTTCTCTCCAAGAACCTGTGAATACGTCCACCTTTTAAATCTAATTAGTGGATCCGGGGACTTATTCGAGTAGCAGTCATGATAACATCTGCCGGTGAGTCTCAGAAGAAGGTTTTTAATTTTGTAGTTTTAACTTTAGCTAGCTGCCATTGAATTAGCTGAGTCACACGGTGCTAGCAGCCGGTTACAGCGGATAATACGAGCCGTCTGGAGGGCTTCATATGGTTCAAATAGGTTTAACTGAGTAAAACATTTATTTTTGGGGAAACAAATATTTCAACTGTCTGAAATAATCGTTTCCCTCCATAACATGGGAATTATTTTTTCTTTCAGAAACTCCTTAGCTGTGTTTATTTCTATCACAATGAACAACAAATCCTGTGGAATTGGAAATATTTGTCCTTTATTTGCCAAAGTTATGTGCGGGGTTGTGGGACCAAATATTTCAGCTATAATCTACTGCCTCTCTATTTTACTGCTAATGGAGTGTAAACATTTCTGTATTTCATACTAGGAGACAAAGCGCTCAAAAGTAGTTTAGGGCCGAGGGAGGTGGAGAGTTGTTTTTTTTTTTTTGTTTGTTTGTTGTTGTTGTTTTTTTTTCATTTGCAGAAATTCAGGATATTAAACTTTCTTTGTGTTTGTCTTTTACAAAGCTGGGATTATTTCCCTCCTTGATGAAGAGGAGCCAAAGCTAAAGGTAAATATTATTTGCACAGTAATCTGTCAGATGTCCTGGGATGGTAAAACATTATGAAAAGTTAATGTTTTAGTATCAGTCCTTTTATTTATAAAAAAGTAAATGGAAAAAAAAAATATATATATATATATATATATATATATTTTTTTTATTATTATTATTATTTTTTGGTTAAAGCTTTAAAATATATGAATCAAGTTGTAAGCAATGTTTTTGTCTAATTTGCAGGAGTTTGCTCTGCATAAACTAGACTCCATTGTGAACGACTTCTGGGCTGAGATTTCAGGATCTGTAGATAAAATGTAAGTATAAACTAATGACTTCAAATATGATGAAAACGGGACAGCAAGAAATGTTTACTCTAAGTGTACAATCACAGTAAACATTTACAGAAAAACAAATGTGAATTTCCAGTGTGTTCCTTTTCAGTCAAATAAAACTAGTTCTCTTATTTGTGCAGTGAGGTCTTGTATGAGGATGAATCTTTTCAGAGCCGAGAATTTGCTGCCCTGGTGGCCTCGAAGGTTTTCTATCATCTTGGGGCCTTTGAAGAATCCCTGAACTATGCTCTTGGAGCTGGGGATCTCTTCAGTGTTACAGATGACTCCGAATATGTGGAGACCATCATCGGTGAGTGATGAAACAAGAATACTTCTGTTATTACTGTAAGACTTAGTACATAGTGAGATGATGACCTTTACATGTTAATTTTTGCACAGTCGTTTTTCTGCTGGAAGTGAAAATCATATTTGTGTCATTACTCCTATTCAGGCAGAATTAACGCATGTATCCCCTTTATTCTGTTCAGCCAAGTGCATTGATCACTACACCAAGCTGCGGGTGGAAAATGCTGAGCTGTCGGAGGATGAGGAGAAGAAAAAAATCGACCCTCGCCTTGAGGGCATCGTCAACAAGATGTTCCTGCGTTGCTTAGATGATCACAAATACAAACAGGCTATTGGCATCGCCTTGGAGACCAGGCGCCTTGACATTTTTGAAAAGACCATCCTTGAATCGGTCAGTATCTTTTGTCATTCACGAATACATTTGGTAGTATTTACTGCAAATTTAAACCTTTTCTAATATCTCTGCATCTTGTGAAATATATTGCATTTTCAGATCAAAAACTCAAGTTATTGGTCAGATTTGTTCTGCAAATATTGATGTATTTAATCAAATTTAACTTGTGAAAGGGTGTTGTTTTTTTCTCCATCTGTCTGTCTGTCTCTCTTGTGAAATTACATTATAGTTGTTTTGTATGTATTTGTTTTGTTGTCTAGATTTGTTTTATTTATTGATTATTTTGGTTGTCCTTTTCAGAATGATGTGAGCGGCCTCCTTGCTTACAGCTTGAAGGTCTGCATGTCCCTGATGCAGAACAAGAAGTTCCGTAACGATGTTCTGCGGGTGTTGGTCAAGCTGTACATGAATCTGGAGAAACCAGATTTCATCAACGTTTGTCAGGTAACTGCAGTAAAAATGTCTGTAAGCTTGAACTCAACAACAACTACAAAAAAATTGTAGTGTTGCAAAAATGTTGAATGAATGCTCCAAGCTGAATATCTTTTTTTTTTAATAAAAATTGCAGAACAATTTAAACTGCAGAAATGTAAAAAAAATAGACAAGCACAGCGGAATAAAGCAAAAGCCTGCACAATGCAAACAGAAAAAACTGTAGAATAGCAGTGAAAAAGTTCAGTCAATGCAAAAATCCCACCTGAAGAGGTTTAGAAATTTGTGCGGAACACTGTTTACAAAGCTAAACTATAAGGTCACGACAGTGTCTAAGCTAACATGAGAGCTAAAAAGCTAAATCTAGCTGAAATGCTAATATAGTTGGTAGGTTAGGACTGTAGGCATCTTGACCTACAGCAGCATACTCCATGCAGTGTGAAAAAACTCATGTAAATTTTTAGTTAGCTAAAAATTTGCTAAAATTTGGAATTGGGGTTCGATGGAGGGTTGTTATCACTCTGTTGACAATAGGTTGTGAATCTGATGTGTTTTAAAACCATAAAATCCATCAGGAATGCGTAGAGTTGTTTTGGTTTGGTGAGCAGTGCTTTTCTTAGCTTAATATACATGGTGGGGTGTTTTTGCACCCCTTACTGGGAGCGACGTACAACACCCGGTAAATGACGGGGAAGAAGCCAAGGCTCTAGAACCAGTGTGATGCTTTGTGTAATGTTCTTATGCCAAGCCATGGGTCTTGTCATTTATGTATATGTTTTGTTGACAGCAAAGGTATTAATTTGTCCTCCAAATCTCCCTGGGGAATTTATTGAACAGTTCTGAAACAGGGGGACTCAACATCACAATTTATCTGCAGGTGTTGGTTCTAGATACCACAGCACACCTCCAGGGGGCGAGCAGAGTACATTTCTCAAGTGGTCAAGGCTTTTTTCTTTTTTTCTTTTTTTGCTGCATAAGTTTTTTGTTATACCTCTTTATAAATGCTCTCTGTGTATAGCTGTTTTATGCTCTTGCACAGATGCATCAGTATTATTTTCTCCCACCTCCTAAGTTTCATAAAAAAAAAAATCAGTTTTTTCTTGTTGTCTGCTTAAATTAGACATTCAGACATAATTTCAAAATAGCAGATATATTTGGCAAGATTGTAGAAAACTTGGAAAAAATTGTCCAAAAATAATCTTTGGCCTAAATATCCTGATATATAGTTGTTTTAGAAATCTTTTTTTACATTGTGATGCAATCACAATTTTACTGTTTTTAAACAACAACAAATAAAACCCAGATCCCTTATTGCCTCCCAATCAAACACTAATCTTTTCTCCATTCAGTTCCATAAATAACATCTGAACCATGGCAACGTTTAACGTTTTGCGTTCTTTTTTCCCCACTAGTGCCTGATTTTCCTGGATGACCCTCAGGCTGTCAGCGACATCCTGGAGAAGCTAGTGAAAGAGGACAACCTGCTGATGGCCTACCAGATCTGCTTCGACCTCTACGAAAGCGCCAGCCAGCAGTTCCTGTCCTCCGTCATTCAGAACCTGCACACCGTAGGAACGCCCATCCCCGCGGTGCCTGGCTCCACAAACACAGGCACTGTTCCCACAGCAGACAAGGAAAGGTAGAAAGAGCTGAAAATTAGTTAGGTTCACATTTTCTGGCCAGCTTGACCAATAAATTGTAAACCAACTAAAATTAATTAAAATATTTCTTGATGGGATTCCAGTGAAGCAATGGAGACTGATGAAAAGGCTGGAAGCTCACCAGCTGGGAAGGCTGCAGAAACTGTAAGCATTTCTTGTTGTTTATTCTGTCTAAATAATGAAAACTGTTGCTTCAGTTTTCCTCATGGCATCTCTGAATCGTTCTAGAAGGAAGAACCTAAAGACCAGAACGCCAAAATGATCACAATTCTTAGCGGGGAGATGACCATAGAGCTGCACCTACAGTTTCTCATCCGAAATAACAACACAGATCTGATGATTCTGAAAAACACAAAGGTATAAAACGCTGGATGACTGAGATGAAACGCAGAAACTGATGTGAACTTGTTCAGATGACTGGCAGATTGTTAAAAGTTGCTTAATGTTTGATTCTTTGGTGCTGCAGGACGCAGTTCGAAACTCGGTGTGTCACACAGCTACAGTCATCGCCAACTCCTTTATGCACACAGGAACCACAAGTGACCAGTTCCTCAGGTAAAAAAAAAAAAAATCCATAAATAAAAAGACACTAGAGTTTAATATGTGCAGCACAGATCATTTTAAACAAGTTTAACTTTTTCTTCTCCTATAGAGAAAACTTGGAGTGGTTAGCAAGAGCCACTAACTGGGCAAAGTTTACAGCTACAGCAAGTCTGGGTGTCATTCATAAGGTAAGACTTGATAATTATAAAGTGAAATTTGAAACAACTAACCTTTTAGCTTCTTTAAATTTGTGATTTGACTTTGAATTTTAGGGTCATGAGAAAGAGGCGCTCCAGTTAATGGCCACCTATTTGCCTAAAGACACTTCCCCCGGTTCCGCCTACCAGGAGGGAGGAGGCCTGTATGCTCTGGGCCTCATTCACGCCAATCATGGTGGGGACATCATCGATTATCTGCTCGGTCAGCTCAAAAATGCCAGCAATGATGTAAGGGTTTTTTCCCCCCATTTGTTTATATCGTTTATTTCCTTTCAGAATCTAATATATAATGTTGCTTGAGAAACACAGATTTTTTTTTTTTTTTCCCTAATTGTCTGGGTTCATTTTTTCCTTTTTTAGATTGTCCGTCACGGCGGAGCCCTTGGATTGGGTTTAGCTGCTCTGGGAACAGCCAGACAGGATGTTTATGACCTGCTGAAGTCCAACCTTTATCAGGACGACGCCGTCACTGGTAAGCTGCTGAAATCACCAAATCACTGTTGTCATTGCTGGCAAAGCAAATACAATATAAGAACTGTTGTGAATTCTAAATAATTTGTTCTCCTCAAAAAAAAAATTAGTTCATTTTTTAACTAAAATCGGCAGCTATTTCACGCTACAAAAAAACGAAACACATAAATTGTGCAGTTCAAACTAGGGCTGCACAGTATATCACAATACATATGATATTTCAACAGATTGGTCTTTTCAACCTCATTGATTATGTCAGTGAGTGACAGCAGCCCTAGAACTTGTTTCTTTTTTTTATACCGATCGCTTTTATGTTTAGTGAGGTAAAGTTCAAAACAAAGCATGCTGATGGTTTGATACAATCTCCAGGCGAAGCTGCAGGCCTGGCTCTGGGTCTGGTCATGCTGGGCTCCAAGTCGGCCCAGGCGATCGAGGACATGGTGGGCTACGCTCAGGAGACGCAGCACGAGAAGATCCTGCGTGGCCTTGCTGTGGGGATTGCTCTGGTCATGTACGGACGCATGGAGGAGGCCGACGCCCTCATCGAGAGCCTCTGTAGAGACAAGGTTTGACTTGGAGCCACAAACTTTTGTTGTATAAAACGGAACAATACATATTGCCCAGTAGATTTTAAATAAACTGGCTTGATTCATCATCGGAGGAGGAAATGTGGAGGGCATAAAACAATTTGAGAATAAACTAAAAGCCATTGTTCTTTATTAGGCTGTTGCACTACACATATGTTTGATGTATTGTGCACTCTGTAGCAGACTGTTTACTTTATGTCACGTGAGACTTTGTACTCCGTGCCAGGTTTCATTCTGTTAAAGTTAGCGGCGGGAAGGGACTCGAACCCAAACAAACACAGCTCAGCTCTCTGCTTTCTGTCATTGTTTATGGTAGGACCCCATCTTGAGGCGATCTGGTATGTACACTGTTGGAATGGCATACTGCGGCTCTGGGAACAACAAGGCCATCCGACGCCTGCTGCATGTCGCTGTGAGTTTCATCTGTAAAGCGCTCCTACTGGCAGGTGGACGGGTTTATCCACCTGGCTGTAAAACACATGCAAAGTAGCTTTTTAAAATATAATCCTACTGTACTGTAGTAACCATATGTTGATTTCTGTTTGATCTAAACCATTTCTATAAATATTTTCATGATTAATTTCGAAGGTTCATAAACTTTATGTTCAAAACAGAAAAAAAATCAAGTTTGTTCCTGCAGTTAAGTTTTTATACTGAATCACTGATGTTTTATTAGTTGCCCTGTAGGGGGTGCTCTCTGCAAGCTAAGTTTGTGCATGGGTGTGACAGTGGAGCTGCTTATTTTATGAGAAGCCACATCATTAAAACTAAAACTGAAGAGGTCCGGTTTTTTCCACTTTCTCTAATTAGTCTGCTTATTTAAATCAAGGTGAGTGACGTGAACGATGACGTTAGAAGAGCTGCTGTCGAGTCCATTGGCTTTATCCTCTTCAGGTAGGATCATGTTTTAATTCCTTCAGCTTTGACCAGCGTGCTTTTTATTTTCCATGAAAGCCTTTTTCAGCTTAAACTGACACGTTGTCTTGTAAAGTTAAGACTACATTAAGGTTTGCTTTAGTAAAAATTGTTTTTGGTGTGATTGGTACCAGAGTGAGAATAAGTTATCGATTTATGATTTATTTTTATGTTTTTATTACTTTTTATTTTTACAGTTTGCATAAAGTGGAGTTATGTCATGGCAACAAATATATGTTTTTGTTTTTCTTTATACTAGATAGACCTGAATTAAAATTTTTGGCTTGCATGCAAGAAGCTGTATGTTGCAGAAAACTTGCACAGCAATAATCCCTATGGTAAAACTTGGCTGTGGCAGCATCATGCTGTGGGAGAATCTATGAAAAGGCATGAAAACTGCAGTTCGGGGGCTCTCTATTTAACTGAGCTGGAGCCATTTTATTAAGGACACATTTATAGACTATAGGTGTTGAAAGCTGGTCGAGACGTACTGCTAACACCTGCAGCTGTTATGGAGATGAACATTTATGCTCAACACAGTTTGCAGATATTTATTTGATGAAATTTGGAAATAAGCTGTCATTTTTCATCCACTTCACAATTACACATGAGATTTTGTTGATCTATCACATAAAATCCCGATGAAATACATTCAGGGTTTGCATTGTGACAGGCACAATGCAGAAAAAAGTGGAAGTATTAAAGAGTGTGAATACCTTTGCCAGGCTTTGTATTTATATGTGCGTTTCTTTCTTACATTATTATGAATTTTATCATTAAATCCAAGCATTGTTTAATGTCATGTCAAATAAAAATCAGTGTGTACACACTGAAGTCCAAAAAAGGCTCTGAATGGTGTATGTGATCAATTGCTTGAAAAACCCTCCATAAATCTCCTTTGTTTAGAAAGACTCATGAAAAACAGGATTACACTTAGTCCACACATTTCCAACCCCAATGACTCATTTAGTCATGTGCACAACCAGACAATCAGGTCAACTGCGACTTTGAGTCTGCCATGTTTCTCTCTTTCATTATAAATAAATGGAGCTCTTGAAAGGAGATGGAGGCCTAAGCAAAAATAAATCTGGATCACACTTTCTTCTTCTTCTGCTTCGTTTTTACCTCTGTGTAAACTTGTCATTTCTTTCTCATTAATCCTATTTTCTCAATTAGGCCGAGTTTAATCTAAACTACAAGTATTTATATGTTTGAATTGTTTTTGCCCCTGAAAAATGTCGTCATCTGATGTATGACTACAAATAATTAGCTGCAGTTGAATACAGGTATGGTTGTGCAGTATATTGCGGATATATCAATGTATGCAGTACTGATTCTGGAGAATTCTGTTTGGAGAGCTATAATGGTTGGCTAATACATCCCAGGTGTTAGGAACATGCATTTTCTTATGCTAATGCAATATTTAGTCAGTTGGACGTCCTCTCAGCAGCAGACGCTCTTACAGGACACAGTCATTGCCCAAAAGGCTAAAGGTCACAGAGTGCAGGAACCACATATGAGAAACAGAGGAAAGAAGAAAATGGACAAATGTCACAACTGATATCCTTATTGCATTATGTACCAATACTATAAGCATCACTTCTCACTTGAATAACGACCAGTCCTAATGCCGTTGCACTTTAAGTCTACACACACTGGAACTGCTGCCAGACTGTGTTTCTATTCCCCTCAAACGTTTATTTATTTAGTCATTTTCAGAAGGCAGTATTTTGGCATCTTGTTGTGCTTTGGGCAGTTTTTGCTTTAGAAGATGGCAAAACAAAGTATTTTTTATTAAAGAATATTCAGAATCCATTTTATCTCTTTGTTCGTTCATATGTACACACTTCCATTCCAAAACCATTTTTAACATTTCAAACCAGCAGGCTGCAATACACATACAGGAGAACTTCCCAGTCATTCAGCAAATTTAAAAAGTATCAAGAGTTCAAAGAATTTGCCCTTTACAGAAGAGATTCATATTGTTTTAAAATGTAAGCGTGTGGTCTGAGAGGGTTTACAGCATATTTAGACAGTCCAAATTTAAGGATCAGCAGAGGAATATATTATTATATACAGCATTCAGAGTTTTTCCCAGGTTGTCACGTCTTTTGGCCTAAATGGGTTCCTATTCAACACTTTCTGCTTGTTTAGTGAAACAGTTGCAACTTTTTTTTTTCCAGCTCTTTTCTGAATACTGTCTGGAAACTGAAGCTTTCTCTTCAAGTATATCAACAAATTACATGGTAAAAAAATAACCTGTGTTTAAAGGCCCGCTGCAAAGATGATGTAACAAGAAACACCAACTTGCAAAAGTTTTCAAACCCCTGAGATTTATTTTTGTCAGTTTACATTATCAAAATTTAATGCACTGTACTGAGGATTTTTAATGTGATAAAGATCAAATTGATCTTTGTAAAGTTGTAGGAAATGATACCCCTAAATTAAATCAATTGCAAAAAATTGCCTGTAGGGGGCGCTCTGGTCAAATGAGACGAATGAATGTTGACTTTTCATGCCAGAGACGGTACATCACACCATCCTCAGGGTGAAGCATGGTAGTGGTAACACCATGCTTTGGGGAAACTTCTTAGGAACAGAAATGTGGATTTGGAAGTAGATGGTGCTAATTGCAGGATAAACCTGAGGGACTCAGCTATGTCTGAACATACAGACTGAGGTTTAGATCAAATTATGTTTGTTATGCCCCAGTCAATGTCCTGACTTTTTTTTTAATCTTAATTTGTAAAACATTTAGTAAAAGTATGTAAACGTTTTTTCTTTCATTTCATAATTACGCACTACTCTATGACAAAATGTTAAAGGGGTTGTAAAACTTTTGCAAGGAAATGTAAGTTTTGTTGCCTCATCATTATGTCACATAGGTGCAGACTCCAATCTTTGTTTTTTTAGATTTTGGGAAAGCCTTTGTCTTTGAATTTGAATATGCATCAAACCAAGCCACATCATCTGTGTATGTATTCATACACAGCTCACATGTTCTTCCTGCTTAAAATCTTCATTTTCAGTCAAAAGAATTGTGTTTAGCAGAACACCGCCTGGTGACTGCACAGCCTGCTGGCACCGTAGTGGACTTTGGTAGCTCACTCGTCCAATGCCATTCTTCATTCCCCGCTTCATGAACAGTTTTGAGTTCTCTGCCATGGAAGATTTAAACGAAATGCTTGTAAGGTTCCAGTCTGCAGCGGTCGAGCCGAGCTGCCGTCCCAGCCTGTCTCTCGTGCAGTTTTTGTAGTTACAGGTGATGTAGCGTGTGAAAGCTTCCCTGAAGGTTTTATTGAAAAGTGTGTAGACCAGAGGATTGATCCCAGATGACACGTAGCCAACCCAGACAAAGATCTCCATCAGACGGGAAATTACCTTCTCAACGCAGCTGGAGCATAGAGCCGAGGTGATGTTTGTGATGAAGAACGGGCACCACATGACGACAAACAGGAGGAAGACTATGCCCAGCACCTTGGAGGCGCGCTGCTCGTTGCTCAGAGTCTGCATTGACTTCTTGCCCATCGTCGACATTCTGCGGAAAGATATTTCCTTCTCCGTGGGAGCGGTCATCATGTCCGCGTTTGGTTTTTCTGGGTGCCTGGGAAGTCTGATATCCAACATGTTCATTTGCTCAGCTTGAGGAGAAGCTAAGGCTGGGTCGCTTTGGAAAACTGTGGAGATCGGTGAGGAGCTGAAGCGTTGGGTCACCTTTGACCGCAGCAAATAAACCTTTTTGCGCAACACTTGCACGGTGAGAAGGTAGATGATCATCATGATGGTCAAAGGGATGAAGAATGCTGTCAGGGAGCCAAAGATGATGAACTCTGAGAAAGTGTTTGGTTTTAGCAGGCATGTGTGATTACTGTTGAAGGTGATGTTCTTGTCGTGAAGATTCTTCAGCCCTTTTATCGGGATTGGGATTGCAATACCTGGAAAATAGAAAAGACTGTTAATATTGGCAAAAGTAAACACTAAAAACTCTCTAAAGCCATTTTTAAATATCTTATTAGAGTTTTAATCTAGGAGATTATGGCATGTTTGGTCAAGTACAACACTATTGTTTTTGTTGGCAGCTCATTGTTGATACCCAGTGAACGATGGAAAAACTTAACTGGATAAATTGGCCACGATACAACCTTCCATCCGCTTACTCATCTACCCAATTTCTTTCCCAGATGAAAGCTTTTCATTTATAGCAGCTGACAGATATTTGACTCTTGACCTGAGCTGCCAAAAATCCTAAATCAAAAACTTAGTTCTTAGGGGGAAAACTACTGAGTAATATGTGACTACTCCAGAGATTTGAATGGCAAATAGTTGATGCATCCAGGAGCAATTTGTTTTTCTAAAAGTCCACATGAAAAACTACATTGGTTCATAGTTCATATTATATATTTGATATTAAAATCTGCTGAAGCTAATGTTTGATCTATCTTATTAACAACTTGATGTTTTAAGTTGTAGTGGATTGTCTTTTTAGACTCATTAAAATAAACTGTAATATAGGGGTGGGCATTTATTGTATCATTTATCGTGAGAAATTTCTTACAAGAATTTTGATTTATTGTCACAATTAACTTCAACTAATGTAAAAGTATAGTGTTACTATTTCTCCACTGTTCAATGAAGACATCAATAAATACTAATAAATTTGAAAATCCTGCTTTTGTGTGCAGTTTAGTAATAAAAATCACACTTCTTTACGTGACTAGCCTCACAACCATTGTTGTCTCGATGCACTCCACAAAATAAATATATATATATATATATATATATATATATAAAATATATAGGAAATGGTTTATTAGCCCTTTCTAGATGGGTGTTGTCTGTTGTAGTTGCTCTTTGAGATCTTGCAGCTCACTTCATGTTGCCAGACGGATGTTATTAGGTGATTCTGATTCATTAGGTCAAATAATCATCAAATTGGTTTGGGTTTCCTTTTTTCCACATAAAACATAAAATCATCATTTGAAAATAGCATTTTATAGGTTTGTTTTGTCTGATACTATAATCTTTTGACCTAAAACATCTAAATGTGACACAAATAAAAACTTTCACGGCTCTCTACAAGCTAGTTAACATAGCAACCAAAGCATGAACACTAATCCTTTTCATGGGTCAGCTAAAAGGCAGGATACGGTCCAGAGATCGTAAAATACCCAGTTCTTTACAAAGAGGAAGGATAAATAATAAGCTTACAGATGGATATGAGCCAAACGAGTGCGATCTTGGCCAGGGCTTTGGCTCTGGATTTGTATTGGCTGTGTTGAATTGGCTTCTTGATGGCGATGTAGCGATCCAGTGAGATGGCACAGAGGTGCATAATGGACGCTGTAGAGAAGAGCACATCAAGGAAGAGCCAGATTGGGCAGAGAAAGTCTGGAAGAGGCCACCTAGAGTCTGAAGAGAAGACGAGATAAAGGTTAATCTTATCAACTATTTCCTCGTACAGGTAGCTATCACTGATTTCATCATGTCTAAAATTAGCAGCTAAATTAATGAGCTTGTTGGGTTTTCTTATGTTAAGAAACCCTTTTCTGACTGTTATGGGAGATTCAGGGAAGCTGAAGAGATTACAAGCATCAGTCATGTAAAAAAATTGATGTTTGTTTATGTGTGTGAGGAATGTCTTTACTGGAAACTGAGGGTTCACTGCCTGTTTATGGAGCTAAAAGTGCTTCATGTAGATTGTGGCTTAGACTCAGCTCAACAGTAGTGTTTATTTTGACTTCAGGCGTAAAACTGGCAAGAAATTTGTTCTGGCTTTTGTCTCTGACTCCATTAACTGTACAAAAGCCTGTTTGTGGAAATATTTTGTATTTTTTTTTCACTTATTATGATTATGTTCACTTATGTTTCATACTGGGGGGGATTTTTGACTCGGTGTTGGTCAGTTTGGGAGGATTTCATTGATGAATAGCAGCTCTCTTTCTCCTTGAGTGGATGCTCACTGGAGGCTTTTTTTTGTGGAAATGTTGATTAAATTTGTCTTGAGAATAAACAGAATAAGCTGTGAAAGTCACCTAGCCACAGGCGGGCTTTTCATTTCGTTAAACTGAAACGGGAATGTGTGAATCATACAACTTTGTTATAATATTCGACTTTGTCAGCAGGCTGCTGCCCAGTTGTGGTCACTTAGTTTACAGAAGCATTTTATCTTCTTCTCAGTTTATTTTAAAGCAGTTTAACTGCCTTCATTTTCTTTCATTTGTCCTTTATGTATTTTTCAACCAAACATCACTGGCCGTTATAATTTCCAGAATTTTCTGGTCCTCACTTGTACTCATTAAGAATGACGGAGCTCTGAGCATTGCAGTGTAGTTTTGTGTGGCTTATTATTGTTAGAAAAAATACAAAATGGCATAGAATGGTCTTAAATGAGATTTTTCTGCTCTGGAATCACAATGTTGATCTTAACATAATTAGCAGACCTGAAGGTCCACACACAGGCTTTGTGCAAGGTCTCTAAAAAGTCAGAAAGAACTTAAACTTGGTGATCTTTAGGCAACACTGGTCTTTTTACTCCTTGTACACATGGAAGAAAAATAAGTAAAACAGATGAACAATTAATAATTTAGTTATAAGTTTGCTCATTGTTTCTTGTTTACATTTATTTATTTATATTTTTCATGAGAATTGTACTGACAGTATTTGCCTCCTCTGTAATTTTGTAGTGAGGAATCCAGGCAGCACTTTGGTGTGACAAAACTACAACCCCCATGATGCATTGAAGCAATAAATCCTGATGAAAGGAAATTATCCTCAGATTAGGCATTTAAAATGAAAACATTCTTAAATTGCTCACCACCAGCTTCTTCGTCTTGGCAGAGTGTATTTATAAAGAGTTGCCATTAAAACAGTAATCGCATTATCTTGCTAAAATCCTTAAGCAGTATATGGCATTGAAGCGTCTTAAAAGCATTTTAAGACGCTTAAAATACATTTAAGTTTCTAAAAATATTTAGAAACTTGAATATAAATCGGTTTGATCTCCAGTTCCCACAGGGTTAAATGTTTAAACAGAGATGAGAACAGTTCCTGGTTTTAGCACAAAGCTAAGGAACATTTCTAGAATACCTGTCTGGATTTACATTGCACACACACAAAGCATCGGTCAACCTGTTTTATTTTTACCACTTGGCCAGTGTGGCTTTTAGCATTGCTTAAATATTCAAAAGACAGCCCACTTAAAACCAGGTTTGATTTACAGAGATTCCATTTATTCTATGTTCTTTTACATATTTCTAAATGATGTTTGTTGCTAACAGCAGATTGTCACTACATACAGTATCCTGTGTTGTGTGCCAGAGGGTTTGGTATGAGGTGCTGGTCGTCCTCCTGGCAGCTTCACGTTGATCAGTCAGCTCTGCTGTGCCTCACCCGGGCCTCATGTACACATTATATGTCCCTGTTTACGCCTCCTTGACCTCCTCCTGCACATTTCAGCACTTGGTGCTGCATCTGCTCTGATCGGAGGCTAAAGACGGCTGTCTGTAAAGGTCATCAGCCTTTAAAGAGGCTTCCTCTTTACTGATGGCGGAGGTGAAAAGCACCTCAACAGCAGTGATGGAATTAAAGAAAATACTGAAACCGTGTTTATTCGTGTAACATAATTCCATGTAGCTGTTTTGGGAGGGTGGTTTTTGTACTTTATCCTGATTTCTTTTAGACTTCTTGCTTTTCTGTTTCAGAAAATCTTAAAATTAACTTTTTTTGACTTTCATCTTTTTCTTTCTTTCTCAAAATATCAAAAAGGAAAAAAAAACTGAACAGGGTCTGTGTTGAGGCAGCAGACACATCCAGTTCTTTTGAAAACCATTGTGATAGAGGACGCCTTGTGTAACACCATCTTCCATTCGTGTGTGTGCGTCTGTGTGAGACGCATAATTACTATGTGGCCCATTACCTTCCAATTGAATTAATGAAGAACAGCTTCACTGCAGTACTTCGCCCTGAACTGTGTTGTGTTGTGTAGAAGTCGTGGAATAGACTTGTAAGTGGGCAGACACGCCACTGTTTTTATTAAGAATAGTAAACAACTTTAAATGGGAGATGTTTCATATTTCATGCCTGTGCTGAGTGGCTCAGTACAGGCCTTACTGCTTAAACTACAGGGGGAATTTTATTTCTTTTGTTTTAGCTCCTCTCAAGTACCTTTGTGTGTTCTACTGTGTGTATTTGGTGCTTCCTAGAGGTATTTTCTACTTTCAGTGTCAGTTTTTCTGGATTTTATTATGAAGAAAAACGTTTCTGTAAGCAGTTTGTCAGGTTCTCTTTAATTGGCAAGTTAAATTGAGTGGGAAAAAGAACTTAAATGTAGCTTTTCCATTTGAAGACTTTTATTGCTTTGCTTTGTCTCAGCAGGACACTCTTTATGCTATAAAATATCTTGTTATACTTACTATAGAGAATAGTGACGAGTGCGATGGGCATCACTAGAAGTCCCACCAGCAGGTCGGCGACCGCGAGCGACATCAGGAAGTAGTTGGTGGCGTTTTGCAGCTTTCTCTCCAGCGACACGGCCAGAATAACCAGAATGTTTCCTCCTATGGTGGGGATGATCACCATGACGATGAGGAGGGCGGCCCATCTCAGCTGAGCCGCAGGCTCCTCGTCTGCATCTGAACTGTTATTGAGCGGGTGAAACATGTTGCTGCTGATGCTGCGGCGGGCCTGAGCGTGGGCGGTGGCTCTGATCTCTCTGCTGTCAGACGCTCGGTCAGCATGGTCACTGGGTCCCGCAGGCGAAGGCGCAGGGTCTGCTGGGGCCGCTCAGGGCCGGTGCACAACATGCATCGTCCCGTGAGCAGAATGACAAGTCTTTGAAATGACGATGGCTGAAAGATTCAGGGTGTGAAGTTAGCAGGGCCGCTGCAGTAAACTCCGGAGCTGGAATAATCCCATCACGAGCAGAACTTCCACAGCAAGACGATCACAGAGGTCCTCGCTTTCCCACGCAGCCGATTCTCCCGTCATCCACTTAAAACAGCAGAAAAAGTTTTACATTTTGTTCTTTAATGTGTCCCCGTGTTAATATTATGGAGAAGAATAATTCATTAGTGTAGTTTCTGTCTATTAGAATAAATCTATGTCCTAAAATACGCCGCTGCTTTTGAAAATGTCAAAAACTTCAACAAAGTCTTACCTTTTTCCCAGGTCGGTGCTTGATGAGCTCCTTTTGCATCTCAGTCCTTTAAGTATCTTCCCAAGCTGCAGCTCAAAGCCAAATGCATTTCAATCTTGGCTTTCTATCTATATTCTTCCACAGCTTTTATTGCTTCCTTTAACTGCAACGCTTTCCACAT
The DNA here is from genome assembly GCF_001443285.1 of Poecilia latipinna. Lineage (NCBI taxonomy): Eukaryota > Metazoa > Chordata > Actinopteri > Cyprinodontiformes > Poeciliidae > Poecilia > Poecilia latipinna. The sequence goes on along the minus strand of NW_015112618.1, from coordinate 922,710 downwards.
AAGAATGAAGCCGAACGCCCCGCCGCAGCAGTTAAATCTGTCCCAGACTGTAGCGATCCATGATGCCGTCTTGGCTTTCCCTCCACATGCTGGAAGGAACTCCAGGCTTGCTTTGCATCACCTGAAGCGATCACAGGTTTAAAACTTTCAGATGTTGCGGCCCTGCTGCCTCCCTCTCTCGCCGGCTCTGCTTCGCAGTCTGCAGTCGGATCGCACTCTGTCCTGTCTCATTCGCCGTCTCATCCACCCCCCACTCCACCCACCCCTTCATCTTGCGAGCCAGACTCGATACGAAACAGATGAATGTCTTCTTGCTGGCCACGTGCCAGCGGTTCAGGGAGGTAATTTCCCTCAACACAGCCGTCCTGCTGTTTATATTTGCCACTCTGTGTTCTCTCCCCCATTGGAAACGAGCAGTCACTCCGGGGGAGGCAGCAGCGGTTTTTTTTTGGGGGGGACCTTTTTCTTTTCTGTTGTGGTTGTACTGTAAAGCTTTTCTCCCCCTTCTTGTCCCCACTGGGCTCAGATGTTCAAGCAAAGAGAGTTTGAGCCAGTCCTCTGATTGTTGAGGTGCCTGAAGATACAGATATAGATGTAGATGGTTTCATTTTGAATAATGAAAACATAAAATACAAAAATATTATTTAGGCTGCACAAATAACCAAATTACAAATTAGTATCTGAAGATTACAGTATGCTTATAACTGCATTCAAATAGACACTCAAATATGTATAAATGTATTTTATTTCCACTTTTTTGCATATATTTCCTTGTTTGTTCAAAGAGACGCAGAAGCTTTAAACCTTTAAAAACTGTAGAAATGAGCAAAAATACTGAGCTTTCTGTAAATATGGCAGGGATTTATTCTTATTACGAAATACAGAGTTTAAAATGCCTTTAATTGGTAAAGTATTTTCTTAATGTGTTGCAAAACATTTTCTGCTTTTTATTTGGTGTACTGTACTCTTCTTTGTGACATGAAAAGTTTGACGTAAAACCTTATTTTTGTTGGGGGATTTTTTTTTTTTTTTTTTCATTCTGGCAGTCTGTTCATTTGTTTTTATGTGAGCATACTATCCAGAATATATCCCTGCCTTTTTATGATTATTTTTTTTTACTTCCTGGACATGGCTTAAGCTTTAATTAAATCCAGGTGTCAACAAGGAAATCCTCGCTAGTTTATTGGCTTTCTAATAAAACCCAGGTTTTTATTGTGTGTTTAGATGAGTGCTTGTAATGGACGCAGGCGAACAAATGATGTGCTCTTTAAATGTTTGTTACACATTGCCCAGCATCATCATTTAAACAGCTTGTATTCCTGCTTCCTTTTGCGACAGCAACATGCAAAAACACTCCCTGAACTAGTTAAAAAGAAATGTGATTCATTGACAATTGTTTCTTTCTTTGACACTTTTTCAGGTAATTTTCATCTTTAGTCTAACACTTTAAACATTTCAGTAAATACCTTGTTTTCAGGTTTGCCCAAAGATAGAGAAAATAGACAATAACAAAGTTCTTAGTTTTTATCAAATCATTATTAAATGACTTTAATATGTTGGAAATCACTTCTGTTTTGAGTGGGGGCCATGTTATAGTGTGGGTGAGGGTTTGTTTTTTTAAAAGAAAGTGAACTTCAAACTCCATTCATTTCTTCCCCCTGTGTTTTTCTGAGCAGGACTCCGGAGCAGTGCCCCAGTGTGGTGTCTCTCCTGTCAGAAAGCTACAACCCTCATGTTCGCTGCGGGGCGGCCATGGCTCTGGGCATCTGCTGTGCTGGGACAGGCAACAAAGTCAGTTCATCCTTTGTTTCTTCACGTTTATTCGATCCTTTTCATGGGTTTTGGTTAGATGCCGGTTATTAACTCTACAGATTAAAAATTATTAGTGAATCTTTTTCATGGGTTTTGATTAGATGCCGGTTATTAACTCTACAGATTAAAAATTATTAGTGAATCTTTATTTTCAAAAAGCTGTATTTTTTTTTTTTGTCGCTAATTTTTACATGTAATTTGTCCACCTTGCTATCTTCATGTTTCAAGTCCATCTTTCATTCCTCCTGGCACAAAGTGTGCGTCACCGATGTAAAGATAATCCAGGCTGAATGAAGCAACTGGTTGTTGGCTTGTTTATGAAATTAATGCAACAGAAGATTTCAGCCTAGGCTATCCTCCTTTGACCCCTGCAGGAAAGGAACTTGTCCAAAACATCCCGGCTTACTTTTGCCTTTGCTTTGTATACTTTTGCTTATTACGACATGGTGGAAAATATTTAGATTTTTGATTTGTTGACATTTCTTGGAGTTAAAATGGCAGGCCAGCACAGAAAAACTCAGATGTGAAAAGTTCACTGCAGATTAGCTTCTAAAGTGATGTGAGCTGGCACGCTGTCGTTCGGCTTTACTTTGTGCTTGTGATCGGGTTCTCTGAAGTCCAGAATCCAGAGCGAGGAAGGCAGATGCAGGGGTGCTGCCTGTTCCCGGCGTGTTTAATTATGAGTGCTGATCAGCACCGAAGCACTAAAGTTAATGTTTTGCACCTGATCAGCTGTTTAGTTTTTTAAAATCTTAGACTTTGAATATTCTTCTGACCGGGTCAGTGTCTCCTCAGGGAAAATGCAAATTTTGTGCCACTGGGAAAATGTCAACCTATTTTTCAGCTTTTCCTGCAAATAGGAGGAAAAGTTCTCATTGTTTCTGCACTCTGTCACCAGATACTGTTTTCTCAAAATTTGTATAAATAGAGAAATTATTTTGTGGTTGAATGAGTTATGCTCCAATCCAGTTGTTTATAAGCTTCCAGACAGCTTTTAGAAATATTGAACTTTAATGTTGGGAGCAAAAAGTGAAGGAAGCAGCCCAGCAGTTTAATTAATGCGTTCTTTAGCAGCCAACCGGGGTTGCTGATTGGATAAGACAGTAAATGCCTTTAATTACCTCCCTCCCACAATGCAGTGTGGGCAGGATGTGGTAGACGAGCGCTGGCTTTACACGCTGACTTATCGTCCCACAGCGCAGCCGTCTCAGCCAGTTAGGCCGAGAGCGCTGATGAAACGTCGTTTATTTTACCTCCACTGTCATCATCCTGGTTTGTTGCTCTTTCCTCTGCGGGCCCGACACCTCCCGCCCGGCCTGCTGGTGTTAGTTACAGCCATAACTGCTCAAGAGACATAAAAGCTGCAGTGATGGACTGGCTGCAGAGCAGAGGAGAGCGGGGAGGTTGTCCTCCCTCGTCCACTCCCTCCTTCACACCACTCATGGGAAGAGAGTAATTGTTAACTCTGTTGTCCTGGGAAACCAGATATGGATGACACTAATGTCATTAATTTGTGAGGTCTGTTTGCCTCTGCTGATAATGTCTTTTCCTGTATTTAACCAAACAAAAGTAGCACTGTTGGAGTGATCTGTTCGTCAACAAACTGTTGAAAACAAACTGCAAAACAAAACTGTGATTCTTGTTTTTGCACAAGTGACAGCCTGGCTACACAAAATCTTTGCAAGAATTTTGTGTAACTTTTTATCTAGTTTCTAGTACAAATATCTTAGTTTCCCCTTATATACAAGAAACATTTCAGCAAGATTTTAGGTCAAGAGTTCCTTAAAATTAGGTTTGTTTTTTTTTAAATGTACTTGTTTCATTGGCAGATATTTTCACTTGTAACATGAGAAAACTAGCCAGTGAAACTAGCACATTTTATATCAATATTAAGGAATTATTGACTTACAACAAGCTTCTGTATCTTGTTGAAAAGTTACTTGTAAGTTAGTTTTGTCTTATTTAAAGTGTACCGAGATATTTTCACTAGAAGCTAGACAAAAGAATTGATGGTAAGATTTTGTTTTTGCTGTGTCCTTTGTGAATTAAAGCTAATTCACAAAGGACTTTGTTTTGACTTTTTCAAGCTGTGATAAATGTAACCACTCAGTCTTGTTTCTGTCTCTTATCTGTTGGACTTCCTGCAAATGCAGCAAAGGTTTTCACTTTGAAAATGCAATGAGGATGAGTAAAACAAAGGAAAGAAATGTTTTCCAGTGCAAATATATGAATGTTTACCTGACTGTACCACGTGGAAAAAAGAACGCTAAGTAAGTTAAGTCCGCCACCTGCAGCTCAAGCTAAGTTAGTTATTGTTTGGCTGGTTGCATTTGCTCTTGAGAGTCGTTACCAAACTGTGGGAGTTATTGGACTAAAGTCAGGTAGTTGTTGATCTGCTTCCCTTCTGGTTCAGGTGTTGTTTTGATTCACTTAACTGAAGCAGTTAAGCCAGTGAAACCATGTAGTCTAGAGCAGTCTTAGAGGTTAGCTTGCTGCAACATGCATATTTTCATTAAACGATTGCAGCAAAAATGAAATTATTGCAAGTGAAATAGTTTTGAAAATGGTATCTCATTTGGTTTGGTGTTGGTCTCACCTTCCTGAAAGTTTTGGTCTTGACTTGGGCTCGGTTTGCTCTGGTCTCAGGTCCGTTGTTTCTAAACTGCAGCTCCAGACCACAGTAATAATACTGCTTGGCCTGGAAGACAAAGCAAAGTACACAAATTATGGAAAAAGTACCAAGTGATCCTTTATTTATGTCAAATAATCCTTGACAGTCCTTCATAGAAAATCTACGTTAATGAAATATTTATCATTAATCATTCAATTCGTTTAGCCCCCTAATTACCACGTGGAAATGTTTTGGATTATAGATTTATAATTCCCCACCTCAGGGTTTATGACATGCAGCTTAACTTAGTCCTCTGTTTTCGACTTTTCTATTTTTCCTTCACAGGAAGCGATCAATCTGCTGGAGCCCATGACTAACGACCCGGTAAACTACGTGAGACAAGGTGCCCTCATTGCCTCGGCCCTCATTATGATCCAGCAGACTGAGGTTACCTGTCCCAAGGTGAGTGAGTCGGGAAGCTGGCTTTATTGTCCGCAGCCTGGATCAGCGAGTTGATCTGGACTTTTGTGTTCCTCAATAAGAAAAACTGGAGAAAGTAAAAATGCATCAGATTTGTGTGGAGGAGAGACTCCATTTGGAAAGATTAAAACAGAGAACGTAGCTGGCATAACTGCACACACTTGGCCTTGAGGCGCCCCAGCCTTTGTCACTGACTGCTAAGAAATGCCAGACACATTTTCAAAGACTTCTCATCTGCACAGCAACATACATACCTAAAAGCTTGAGCTGGTATGCAGGATTGTGCAAGGAACACTTTTCTTTCAAAAGTTTAGTCATTTGAAACTTTTCTTTTACATTTCAAATGACTAAACATCAAAGCTAAGATCTGTCCGTTCTGCTTTTGCCTCAGTTTTGCCTATTTGGTTGATAAATATCCAGTCCAGCATTTCATCACTTTCAGTCCAACAAGCACTACAGTGATTGTAGTCAAAATGCTTTGCAGAAGTGTTGAACACTTCAAATATGATTCATTTTGTCGTGCGACACTTCAACAGTTTGATGTGTTCACATTTGGATCTACTTCTTAGAAATATTTAAAAGTTTTGCTTTGCCTGAAAAATATGTAATTTGCCAGACAAAACATTTTTGCAAAGATGTTTTTTATGACATAAATCAAAACACGTTCATACTGGTGCTTGCAATCCTTGAAAATGCTTGAATTTCAATTTGGTGTTTTTAGAAAGTGCTTGATTTTTGTGTAAAGTCCTTGAAAGTGCTTGACATTCAAACCACATAGTTGTGATGTGTGTAGTTGAAATAAAGGTTGTCTTATATTTTATAATAAAGTAATTGATATTGTAGGAATTTTTTTTTGTTAATTTAGCTTTTTATTTGTTTGTTGACATTTCAAAACATAACAATAGTTTGTTTTCCCTGCTATGTAGAAAACTATAACATTAACAGTAATAAATGTAACGTAATAGTGAATTGAAACTGTCTCTTCGAGTTCATTTGTATTGTTTTTATCTCTATAAAAGTTTGAAAACTAAAATGCTTGAAACTGCTTGAATTTTACTGTGGGAAAACTGCTTAAACCTTGAAAATATATGCAAACATATTTTCTTTTTTAGGTGAATCAGTTCAGGCAGCTTTACGCTAAAGTGATCAACGACAAGCACGACGACGTCATGGCGAAGTTCGGCGCCATCCTGGCTCAGGGAATCCTCGACGCAGGTCAGTCTCCAGTCAGAGTGGCTGCGGGTTTAGCCTCACCTCTCACTGAGCGAGAGATCAAACCGGTTGGTGGTTCTAGTTGCTCTAAGTGGTCTCACCCCTCAGGGGGGGGGGACAAAAAGCTCTGCATTGCTTAATTACACGATGCACGAGGCAAACTGCACTTCGTGGTTTCTCTGTGCCTTTCCGCCACACAAAGTAACTCCGGGCGCTGACCACCCGTGTGCGCCGCTTCTGGAACAGATCAGGCTAAGGTGCGTTAGCACCCTGGAGGTCCTACCTCAGCTCTACGCTGCTCTCTTTGGCTTCTACCTGGTGATTACTGTTTGCCTCAGAGGCTCTGTGTTTGTATGTCTGTGTGAGTGTTTGTGGACACAACCAAGCAGTTTGTGTGTGTGCGTGTGTGTGTGCGTGTGTGTGTGTGCGTGTGCATGTGTGTGTGTATGTGTGCGTGTGAGGTCCATGAGAGCTGTACATCATCATATAGAGAGCGCTTCAAACAAATCCCACAATCCCTCAATGTACAAAAGAACTGGTGAGCTCACACTGAGAGAAAGCAGCTCTCTTCCTGAGTTGTTTCCAGATGGGAAATACTTATTTGTAATAGATTTGTAATAAGCTTCCATTTCAGTTTTTAGAGTATTTTTCTTTCCCCATAGAAGCAGTCATGACGAAAACACAAATATGAAATGAAGAAATATTTGAAAAAACCCCAAAGACTTTATTAAACTATTCAGTTTGACAAAGTAAGTCAGAAAAAACGATCTTTACTCTGCCTTAGGCACATCAAACAAACAGTGCTGCAGGGTTTGTCCACATGATAGTAGATAATGGGTGGATTGTATTGTACCGTCTTTTATTCCAAACATTGACAGAGGAGCTGGCTGTAGTTGCAGCTGGGCATTTAGAGGAAATGTCACACATGTCAAAGCTTTTCTCTGATTAGACCAACAGATGTAAAGACCAGATATCAGGGTTAAGTTTTGAGAGACCAAGATTGCTAATACACCAAATGCAATTTTCTGGGGCCAAATATTTTGCACAAGCTGTTCTTTTATGAAAATATCTTCATTTAGAGATTAGGAGATAAGTGAGCAGTTTCTGATCCAGATGTTAAATAAGGGAAAAAAGTGAAAATAGCAGGCAACGAGGGCATTTATAAAAGGGGCAGTATTACGTATTTTCCATGCAAATAGTGCCCATCAAGAAACTTTTAACCTCAGTTGTTATAAAAAATGCTGTGTATATCAAACATAACTTAAAAGAAATTCAACTTTGTAATTTAACGCCTTGAGATTGGGCCTCTGTCTCTTTAAGAAGCTCCTGCTCTTTCTGACTTCACCTTCAATACGTCGTCACAACTTTGTTCCTCTTTATTTTTAGGAGCGTTAAACTGAGAACTATGTCATATGATGAGCTCAGTAGATGTGTAATTCCACCAGGTGTTTGCTAATTGCTGCTGGCTAGTTTTTGTATGACTGGGCACCTCCGAATGGTTGCCAAGGGAGATTCAAGTATTTCTCAAACATGCATGAAATAGACAGGTATGCTTACGATGAGGGAATAACATTATAACATGATGCAAAGCTCAAAATGATGATTCTACATAATAGTGCCCTTTTAAGAGAAGCAGCCTAAGGGTAAACTCTGAGAAGCTCAAGTGGGAGGATATGTTTCTTTAGTTCTTTGGGGAAACGATTAGAGCCTAATACAGGATATACCAGGAAGAAAACTTGCTAGAGGTTGGCCTGAAGGTTCACCTTGAAGCAGGAAGGCAAGATCAGAGCAAATAGATATCAGAATAGTCCAGGGAAATTCAAGATCTCAATGCAGTTGAGCTTGGAAAATGTTACTCCCGGACGTTCTTCATCTGAGCACACTGAGCTTTTAGCTATTTTGCAAAAATGAGTTTGTGAAAAGTTCACTTTAGGGCAGCAAGAACATGCACCCTAAACACTCACTGTTCATCATTTGGACCTACTTTGTGTCGGTCTGTCATATAAAATCCCAGTGAGATACACTGAGGTTTGTGGTTATGCAGCCTGACCAAATGTAGAGTTTAAAAGATGTTCAGTGAGACGCTGGTACCTACAGTCAGCCTGGGATCACTGTTTGGTTTTCCTGTCGGCACTGAACAGTTTTGGATGAAAGTATCTCACTGCTAAGGCTCAATATAAAACCAGTTCTGGATCCAGTTAGACATCAAGCAGTGGATCACTTCACAGTCGGGCATCCCATCTTACAATTTTACAAAGAGTCAAACAGTTTAGCGATCCTGCTAACAAAGAAATAAACAACTTCTGCCTCCCACATAAACATGGCTCAAGCTGCTGATTGTTTGCATTTTTTCTTTTTACTAGTTTCCACATTTCCTTTTGAATCCCTCAATCTGTCTAGCTTTAGACCATGGTGGTTTTTTTTTTTTTTTTGTCTCAGGACCTGCATTATTTGTCAAATCAGCAGAATAAACTCAGACTAGATTCTGATCGCTGGTGTTTCTTTGTGGGCTACATCATTTCTCTACATTGTATTCTGCTGTATAATACCGAAATATGTTTAGATGGAGAGTATGATCTGGCCATCAGGCATGTTCAGGCTTTTGCAGCGTAAATGTTTAAGTATTCTGGATCCTGCAGGTCGTTAGTAGTGTTTGAGGTGCAGGGAAATTGTATTTAATTTCACTGGCGGAAGCGATTAGCGCTCAGTTTCATGATTACTGGTCCTCATTAAGCAGGAAATGTCAACTTCCAGCTCGTCCTTCCTCACTCTCCACATCCAAGTCTTCTTTTTCTCACCTCAGCAGTTTGAGCGTCTGCAGGCAGACTCTTCAGTTTTACTCATATAGCCTATCAATTTGCTGTTTTACCCAGAAAAACAAGCCCTGACTTTATTCTCTTGTCAAATACGCGCTTTGGTTGTTCATACAGTCACGCTGCACCTCTAAAGGATCGCCGCTGTCCCATCATCCCCCCTTAACAACTCCCTGGAATGAAAATTGGCTCTCCAATCTGAGAGTTGGCAAAAACAGCGGGAGATGGTGGGGGCTCCTTGTGAAGCCCACTCATACTCTTAAGTATTTAAGAGACTTTTAAGAACGGGCTTGTGGCGCGACGAGCGGAGCTCGTTAGTGATTCTGGCCGTCGTTCAATCTGCTGCAGAGGAAGGAGGTTCAGATGTCAAGATAAGGCTCTTGTGTTGAAGTCATCCCAACGACCTCAGACCAGAATGGATGGGAGACGACAGCGCGTGATTTAAATGGTATTGTTTAAGATGAGTTCATTTTTAGTTGGAAGAACTACTCCCCTGGGAAATGCGCCTCTTCTCTCGCCCATAGAGATGACGTGTTCACCCGCTTGTTCTTCCCCTCCTTTTGTCTACTGGTCTTTGTTTGCTTGTTCTGGACAGAAACGCACTGGATTCTGTTGCAACATCGGCCAGTGTCGTTCACCTTTTCAGCTGACGCCAAAGATAAATGTGACATGATCTAATTTAGAGGAGCGCACAGTGACACTGTGAGTCATGCTGTCATGGACATTTTTTTCCCAATAAATATTACAAAATAGTTTGTCATGTTTAAATAAAATACCAGAATGAAAATTAATTGAGATGGTTTTTTTTTCTGGCTTACTAATTTGTTTGGAACATGAAGCTCCTTTTGACCTAAACTAGATCCTAAACTAGTTTAGGTCAAAAGATACCATATAAATGGTTATATGGTATCTTGTTAAACAATTAAGAGGTTCACATATGTTGCTTTAATATAATCTTTAATATTCCTGTATGGGGACATCAATTACAGTCAGCTGGGCCGCTACGCGCCATTCAATTTAATCCAAATGATATTAAAAAATGGCAACTATGGATGTAAAGATATATTCCTATTGGCATCACTAGTGCTGCATCTTATCCAGGTGTTGGTCTGACAAATTATTTAGTTAGAAATGTAACAAAAATTAAAAGTATTCAGTAGTCCTCAGTCACTGCTTTGTAGATTAATTATGAATGTGTTTTGCTAAGATGAAGATAATGAATCTGGTTTGATCACAGGATGCAGCAGGCAGTGCCTGTCTGGGTGTACTTGGCTTGTCACAACGTCTTTGTTAATTATGACCAAAACATCACAAATCGGAGCCAGAAGACGGCCAACTTTGGGCGGTGAACATCCTGGAATGAGCCCTTGTTAACCTCACAGTCCCTCATCTCATCATTTAGAGCACGACTGGCATGAAATGGTTCAGGACGGATGACAGCTGTTTTAAAAGTTGAACTTCTTTGTTCACCGACTGTCGGTCCCAATATCCAGTTCAAACCAGAAGTTTACATGCACCGCATAGAAAGGCACACATGCACCTTTTTTTTCCCCCACTTCTGAAGTGAAATAAGACCAAATTTCTCTTGTTTTTGATCAGTTAGAATCTAAAAAAATATTTCCATTGGATAAATCCCACAGTAATGAAAGAATGTCAAAGATTTATTTATTAATATCTTCAAAATCAGAAGTTTACATACTGAACCATTACTGTCTCTTTAAACAACAAGAGAAAGCACATTATGAGAACATTATGTAGAAATATTGGAGCAACATCTAAAGTCATCAGAAGTAAATGTTTGGGCACAGATTGGTTTCCAAATGGAGAATAATCATCAGCATACAGACAATGTGGTTATAAAGTGGCTTAAGGACAACAAAGTCAATGATTTGGTGTGACCATCGCAAGAATCCTTCTGTTATACGTTAGACTATCTCTCACAAACCTTCACATCATTCCTTTCCACATAATCAACTGGATATTTGATTCCGTCCTCAGTCATACTGACTTGCGTCTCTGCTCAGCCTGAAACGTCTCTTGTCTTCCGTTGTCCAGGTGGACGCAACGTGAGCATCTCTCTCCAGTCCAGGACCGGCCACACTCACATGCCGTCGGTCGTCGGCCTGCTGGTCTTCACTCAGTTCTGGTTCTGGTTCCCTCTGTCTCACTTCCTGTCGTTGGCCTTCACACCAACAGCCATCATCGGCCTCAATAAGGATCTGAAGGTACTGAAACGTCACCTGTGACCGCTGCCTCTCACGAATCTTTGATTTGCTGTTCTGCTTACAGATCAGCAGAAACTGAATAC
>NW_015112618.1:905846-908669 GCF_001443285.1 Poecilia latipinna | reverse complement strand
GTTTGGGCACAGATTGGTTTCCAAATGGAGAATAATCATCAGCATACAGACAATGTGGTTATAAAGTGGCTTAAGGACAACAAAGTCAATGATTTGGTGTGACCATCGCAAGAATCCTTCTGTTATACGTTAGACTATCTCTCACAAACCTTCACATCATTCCTTTCCACATAATCAACTGGATATTTGATTCCGTCCTCAGTCATACTGACTTGCGTCTCTGCTCAGCCTGAAACGTCTCTTGTCTTCCGTTGTCCAGGTGGACGCAACGTGAGCATCTCTCTCCAGTCCAGGACCGGCCACACTCACATGCCGTCGGTCGTCGGCCTGCTGGTCTTCACTCAGTTCTGGTTCTGGTTCCCTCTGTCTCACTTCCTGTCGTTGGCCTTCACACCAACAGCCATCATCGGCCTCAATAAGGATCTGAAGGTACTGAAACGTCACCTGTGACCGCTGCCTCTCACGAATCTTTGATTTGCTGTTCTGCTTACAGATCAGCAGAAACTGAATACAAATGAGAAATATTCAAAATTTAGACCAACACAAAGTAGTTAAAAATTACTAACTTTTACTTAAGAGATTTTCAAAACTGTGGCACATTTCTTGTCATCCCCTTAATTCTGATGCCCCTAAATATAATCTGTGGGGATTAGAGGTATCTAATTAGCACATATACAAGCCCATTTACTAAATTAGAATATTATTGAAATGTTAATTTCTTTAACTCGATTTATGAAGTGAAACACAATATATAGATTAATTAAACATCAAGCCTTTATTACTGTTAAATATGATGACTTTCTGCTTCCACCAAATGAAAACAAGACATTTAAGATTAAAATATAACATTAGATCAATAAACACAAATTTAATGCAGAAATGTGGGCTAAATGCAAAGTATATTTAATTCTGGCTTTAACGTTAGTTTGACCAGTGGCCCTCATCAAAATCCATTGTCTAAATTTCTGGACCCATTTCTAAAGGCACACAGTTCAAATGATTTAATTTGGGGGCATCAGAGTGAAGGGACCAAAGTAAAAGTGCACAGACGTTTTCATTTTCTTTTCTTTTTTTAATGTAAAAAGTTATCCATCATTTCCTTCCCTCTTAAAAATTATGCACTACTTTGTGTTGATGTTTTTGGTTATAACTTGACAGAATGTGAACAATCTGAAGGTGTAAAAATTATTTTTAAAATCACTTTTGACAAGATTTTATCAGTGGTTTTGTTTCCTGTTGTGTATTTAGTGCAGAGCGTCTGTGGCGCTCCTCTCTGTGGGCCTGTTCTGGCCTCCAGCCATTCGAACAGCAGTGCCAACGGATCAGTGTGACATCCTGTAGCTTTAAGCTGACATTAAATAGGCTTTATCTCCTCTTTGCTTCTCGAATCAAGAGCACCTGACATCCAGGGCACTTTATGAGCTGCATATGAACGAAAATCTGCTTTAAATAATACAAGAAGAATGCAGGAACGCCGGGAGGTTTGGGCCGTCAGATCAACCCACTGCATAGTTTTGGTTGCACCACAAAGCACAAACCTCTCACTTGTAGACTGAAAAATAACTTAATTTGTTATCGAATCAAAGAAATGCCGGTAAGATGAAGTAAAACCTGCTGGTTCCACATGCCGCAGCAGAAAGCTGCTGTTGGAGTCGCTCAAATCATCTAGCTTTAGTGAACTGGTCTTAATCTGGAGGTTTACACTAAACAGAAGCAGCTGCAGCTTCATGATAGAACGCTGGTTCAGTTTCACAGAAGATAAAGTCTGCTGCTGTTAGGAGGAATTAATAACTGAGCTTTAAGCTATTGTAACAGAAAGTTGGTTAGAAATGGATTTAACTCTTCATTTGGTGCTTCACCTCAGTCCTTTGGACGACGTAGCCATTTCAGTCTCCAAAGTGTAAATCCCCCTTATGTCACATTATTATTTTCATAAATTAGGCATTCCGTTTTTAATATTTATTCAAATGTGGATTTTTTTTATTTTTTATTGTTTTATGTAAATTAGTTTCTAAATAAAATTCCTGACTCCTTTGGTCACTTAAAATAATGATTTCCAGAACAAAAAAAGAATTGCATCAATATATCTCTTCCAATTTCTTTTCTCTGAATGCTGTTATTGTCGTTCTTCACCATACACTATACTCTTTCATTTTCGCTAATTTTAAAGTGTTTTAGTGGATCAAATGTCTTTTTGAGCAAAGTTATGAATGATAAAAAAAAATGTTTTTTTAAAAGGTAATTTGAAATATTACATTTCAATATACACTTTTTATAATTTATTTAATTTTAGTCATTGCATTAGTAAGAAATAGTTGATTTTAAAAAAATAATCAGGTGGCCAAACCGGGTCAGAAATCTGCATAGAATATGCCTGTCGACACTTTCTACAATAATTGAAAGACATTGATTTTGTTTGTTTGTGTGGCATTATTATGAGAAAACCAGTTTTGAAAGCTTACTTGTATTTGAATATGACCTGTTTATGTCAAAGCTCAACAGAATTACACAGACTCGGTGACTTGACGCATTTCTGACACTTTGAGCTTCTAATGCGGCGACCTTGATTTAAGCCTCTAGCTGAGCAGCTACGAGCAGCTGACTGCAGGCCATACCAGACCAGATAGCCTGACTAATTACTAATTATAAGTAATTATGGCATATCTGGGGTCTCAAACTCCAGTCCTCTGGGGCTTTTAGCTGTCTGTCTGCTTCACCTCATCTGAATTAAATGATTAGGTCATAAGCAACTCGTACTGAGATCATTCAACCACTGGACCAGGGATGCATCTAAACACTGGAGAACAACTGAAATTTTAGATC
>NW_015112618.1:894305-902644 GCF_001443285.1 Poecilia latipinna | reverse complement strand
GACAGTGGCGCAGTTGGTAACGCTGTTGCCTTGCAGCAAGAAGGTCCTGGGTTTGATTCCCGGCCTGGGAATCCCATGTAACTCTGCTCAGTCTGAATGACTTCACCACTTAATATCTAGGGTGAGCACTGTGTACTCTGCTAGATTGTTGAAGGTTGGTCTTGAAGGAAAAACAGTGGATGGAGTAGAAGCAGATGTGGCTCAGACAGTGTCCAGATCTCAGTCCTGCAGAAAATCTTTGGTTTGCGGTGAAGCTTCAGCTTTTTAAGCAGCAGCAAAGAAACGTAAAGGGGAACGGACCGGAGTCCTTCCTGATGTCTTCAACCCTAATGACCTCCTGCAGGAAGTGTCTTAGCCCGCCTGGCAACAAAGGTTTCTAAACACCAAGGCATGTTTTGGAAATAAAAATAATAATAAAAAAACAAGAATTTCAAAGTGGTTGGATTTGCTACATTTGTTATAGGACAGTGTTTCTCAACCCAGGCCCTCCTGCTCTGCATGTTTTAGATGTGCCTCTATTCCAGAACAGCTGATTCAAATGATTGCATGACCATTAAGTGCTGCAGAAGCCTGTTAATCACCCATAGATGCAATTCAGGTGTGGCAGAAGGGAAGCAACTATAACATGCAGGACATGGGTGGGGGGGTTGAGGACCAGGGTTGAGAAACACTGCGATGACGAGATATAAAAATCTTGTCATCGCTTAAAAAAAAAATCATGTTTGTCTTCTTCTTCTGGTCAGATGCCGAAGGTGCAGTACCGCTCCAACTGTAAGCCCTCCACCTTCGCCTACCCGCCGGCTCTGGAGGTTCCCAAGGAGAAGGAGAAGGAGAAGGTGAGAACGAAGGCGCCGCGGCGCATTTCTGACATTTTTACTCCGGGAAAAACGATCTCGCTTCATATTGATTTGTTAATGATTTCACACACCCACTGGCAGAACTCATCATTTCCTTCCCCGGTAGTGTTTATTTGCCTAACATCTTCTGGCCTGTTTCTTCTCGGTTGCTCCGAGATACTGGTGGAGAACGTAGCGCCAGATGTTTATTTTGTGGTCGGCTTGCTTTTGTGCTTTTAAAGCAATGTTTGTAGAAGGCCTGAACTGTCTGTGGTGTTGTCTTACCTCGTGGAAATGTCTCTGACTGTTTGCGTGGCAGGTTTCCACCGCTGTTCTCTCCATCACAGCCAAAGCCAAGAAGAAGGAGAAGGAGAAGAAGGAAAAGGAGGAGGAGAAGATGGAAGTGGTGAGTGGAAGCCTCCATAAAGCACCTTCGTTTTCACTGCTGCTGCGTTTATATCGCTGTGGTTTTAAAAGAGGGATGCTTTTATTGCAGTTTGGGTTAAACATGATGTAAATAAACCTAATTGCATTTAAGTTTTATAGGATATTTTTGATATAGTGACATTTTGGGAGCTTTCTACCCTTGTGGGAGGTTCACACTAAATGTTCAAATGCATTCTGCATTTTTATTGGCTAATAGGAAAACTTTATTACACCCTTTACTGAGTGCCTCTGGTATTCTAATAAAATAACTGTTAAATGGACTTTTATTGGAGCATTTGAAGCACACATTCATTCTTCAGCCACTTAAGCTCTTTGAGTCCGAACACACACCTCGCTTCATTTCTCTTCTGCCTTTCTTGATCTTTGAGACGGACCAGAACCGGTAGAGACTTACTCTGGGGTTTTCTTTGGGTGTGTGCTGCATGTTTGATTCGCTTTGCCACGCCGAATCTCGGCTCCGGTGCTGAGAGACAAGCCTGCAGATGTTTGGGCCGTTGTTTGGCAGTTGGACCTTTCTGCTCACAAAAGTATTCATCCCACTTAAACTGTTGTACATTTTGGCAAGTTCCAACCAGAAATGTCATGTATTTGTTGGTTTTTATGCGACAGGTCAACTTGGAACGGGAAGCAATTATGAGTTTAGGTCCAGACTTTGACTCGATTTGAACTTGAATTTCAGAATTCAAGTTCAAGTTCAAATGGCGGCCATTTTACAAGATGGCTGCCGTTTCTGAGCCTCTTTGACCAATTAATGCCAAAAAATGTTACCCATTTTTATGACTTGAATGAACTTTGTCACATCGTATGTTTTCCAAAATGATCATCATATTCATGCAACTTTAAAGTAATAAAATGTCACAAGATAAGACGCCCTCTCAGGACTTTGCTTTTTACAAATCTCAGTTGTCAACTGGAAGGAGAGAAAGATGTGTGACACAAACAGAAAGTTGTCTTAATGTTTAGCGTTGGCTTACACTAATTTTTAAAATGTGTTTAGCTTTAGCTTCTGGTCATTTTTTGTGTTTTGCATTAGCATTATTAAAAGAATTAGTGGTGAGTGAACCAAACGTTTTTCTCTATTCTCTATTACAACCATGGTGTCCATGGTGAAAATATCCACCAAAAAAAATAAATAAATAAAATGATTTCTATAGATCGAATTATGTATGATTTTCATCTGTGATAAAAATGGACAAATTTAGTGCAGAAATAAATTTTGCTTGATGGCCATGTTTCCATGGTAACAGTGGCAGCCATGTCTTGGTAGGTAGGTTTGCAAATTAACTTTCTAATTTGAGACGATCGATTCCTCTCATTACTTTGTTTTCGTCTGTCACATAAAATCCCCCAAAAACCTTTTGGTTTGCGGTTGCAATGTGATTTTGAAAAGCTCAGGGGACGTCATTACTCTCACCAGGCATTTACGTGAGAAATAAGTCAGTCGATTTTTCTGTTTATTTTTCCCTGTTGCAGGAAGTCCAGGAGGGCGAGAAGGAAAAGGAGAAGAAGGACGAGGAGAAAGAAAAAGAGAAGAAGAAGGAGGTGGAGCCAAACTTCCAGCTGTTGGAGAACCCGGCCAGAGTGATGCCAGCGCAGCTCAAGGTCCTGACGATGCCGGAGTCCTGCCGCTACCAGCCTTTCAAACCGGTAACCACAGCCTCCTTGTTCATGTGTGGAAACATCTAAACAGTTCTTCACTTTAATAATTACATGCTTCCCATAGAATTTTCTTACCTAAAACATCCCAGAGAGGACACCTCCTCCAAAACAAGCTGCTAGGTTTGTTGGGTTCTTAAGCTTTTGACTCGTATCTAAAAGTCTAGAAACTTCCTCTCCGTGGCTATAAAGCAGAATCCGGCGTTCCTGCTGTAAATGTTGACATCTCTGTGCAGTAAATGGCAGGAACAGCGTGCAGTCACCCAATAGGCGCTCGCCCCAGGCCCATAAAGAGGAAGCTCTGTTTGATTCTTGTGTCCAGCAGGCAAAGCTTCAGAGTACTGCGCTGTACGCAGCGCTGCGTCAAGCGCCAAAAGGTTGTCTGCGCTCATCTGAAGTTCAGTTGCGCCGCCTTCCTTTTAAGGGTTTGTTTTTGATTTAACGGTCGGGTTTAGGAAGTGGAGAGGTTTTACAGACTTATCTTCAAATCTGTTGAGTGTAACAGCATTTATTAAGAGATTTCCTGTTTAATTTGGTGGAGATTATTTTTTTTCCTGCTTGACTTTTTCAATTTTGTTCAGATCAAGCTGGCTTCAAGCCACCATCTTTCTGAGGCGCTGATGATTTAAAATATCACTCTGTATTTAACCTGTTAGCCCGCTGCGTTTACTGATTCCTCTTATCCTTCTCTGGACCAGCTTCACACAGGGGGGATCATCATCCTGAAGGACACCAGCGAGGAGGAAGAGGAGCTGGTGGAACCCGTCTCAGCTCATGGACCCAAAATAGAAGAGGAAGAGCAGGAGCCTGAGCCTCCCGAGCCTTTCGAGTACATCGACGAGTAGAAATGCTTCCACAGGAATGGTATGTTCACATGAGCCTTGTGATTGTTTTTCTTGCAGTTTTTGCTTCTCCTGTTGGCCAAAAAAGTTTCCACATTTACTGGCACCTGTGGTTAAAAAAAATAAATAAATAACTGAAATCTATTATTGGTTTGTTAGGAAAACTATCAAAACAGGTTAGCTGAACATTTTAACCTTGTGTTGCACACAGGATGGCTAGAAAAGGGATAAGAGGCGAGGGTGGAATTAGGGTTGGGATTTTAATTGTGTTATTTAATGGAAACAGCAATTGCAAAATTATGTTTTTTCGACATTAGCAAAATATTGACAAAGCTTTGCGTGTAGAGAAACGCAGCTATAGGACTCAACGCTGTCTGAAGCACGATGCGGTGAACGTGAACTCCTCATCCTGCAGCCGACAGGAGAAACCTTCTCATGAACCCATCTGTCTTCAAACTCCATAAGGATTCCTGGCTGCTTGATGTGTTTGTGTTGGACAGTCCGCTGCCCGTCTCCCTTTATCGGGGTGAACGGTTGCGTGTGGCGAGACCGATGAGGTGTCAATGACCAAATTAGGTCCTCGGTCCTTACCGCATCGTCTCTCCACGAGGCTGAAGCGCTGTGGCGGATTGATGGGCGCAGAGAGGATAGCCGGCTGACCTCATGGGTTTGGATTGGATGGTGCAAACAGATCTGAGGGTGGCTGAAGGTTTAATAAGGTCCAGGTTAAATGCACAGAACATGTTCAGTCATGGCGTCCTGACCATTGCCTGATCCAAAAGATGATCACGCTTTTCTTTTGGACAACAGCAAAAATAAAGTTTTCAGCAAATTGCAGCAATTTTCAGAAAAATGTTCCCCAGTTCTGTTCTAGGAGGTTTATTGATTATTTTGTTAATTTTCATTATTTCTGTTTTTCTCTCCTCAGACACAAGAAGACGTCGGATAACTACGCTTAGCTCCCCTCTGTGTGTGTGTCTTCATATCCCTGCTTCACTTCTTCTTCTACACGTTTCCTTCCTGCTCTGGCTGCTCATTGGCTACAAAGAATATGTCACATTCTCATTTTGTATATTTTTTTTTTCTGTTCTGTTCAATAAAGAAAAAAAGACATAATGAAAACTGAAGAGAGTGGTGTTTATTTCACCATCCGTGCCCTGAGGGAGTTTCTCTACTGTCATACATTTCATCTGGATTTACTTTTACAGCTGAAGCGATGTCGCTGTAGAAACGTTAGCGCTGAGTATTGGGAGCCAAGGAGTCGCCTTCATAACCTAATCCTCACATATCCGACTGAAAGATGTAATAGAATAGTAGTACATCAGCTCAATAATTAAAATACACCCCAGTATATATTGTATAAAAATATCTAAAAACAACATAAGCTGAAAATTAATAAATCACCTACAGATAAAATCTAAATTGAATTGTAGGATATGTGAAGAGAGTGACCAGACTTATTGTTTATTTAGATATTGCACAGATTGGACTGCAGAGTGAAGAAGAAAGACTTTTTAGTGTTGGTCTGTTCAGTGTGTTTACATCAGGGGTGTCCAAACTTTTTGTCACACTAGTCAAAATGATGAGCTCAAAAGTAATCATGGACCAGAAAAAATATAAATTTTAAAAATTAAAATCAGCTAAATATAGTTTTTTTTTTTTATCTGCTCAACAATAAACTAGACCTTGTTAAATTAAAGCCATCCGGTTAGCTTATTATTTAGAGCTCAATTGATGAAAACTGAAAAAAATATTGAATGTATTCTCATCAATAAACAGGTTGAATTTAGGTTGATTTTGACCTAAATTCATCTTGATCTGCTTAATTGTTGCACAAGAAGAACACTTTAATAATAGTTTCATGTAAAACCTGGCTCCTTTTGCACAGCACTATCAACCAGGTTAAGAGTGCATTTTAAAATAGTGATCCATCATGTTTTTATTTTTCTTATCAGCTTCTGTGTAAAACTCATTAAAGGCAAAATCTTGTAAATTTCTGAAACTCTTCAGAGTGATTGGAAAACTATTTTCCTTTTCTTGCGATGGACATATTTCCTAAAAAAATCAATCGGCAATGAAATGAAACGTTCAGCTCCAACCCTCCATGTTGTAAAATTACTCCTCATTGCAGAGGAATTTATTTTATTTCATTGTGGTTTTTTTTTTTTTTTGACACAGGATAAAGTTTATCGTCTCAAGGGGCCGGTTTCCCCGGCTCTGGGTTCGGTCGGCTGGTTAAACAAAGCTTCCTGAGCAAAAGTGGTTTGGAAATGTTGGAAACGACGACACCGGCAGCTCTTTTATGCATCATATGCTGGACTGCAAAGAAGAAACCTCTAAAAATGTGATTTGTTGCTTGTCGGCTCACATCATGGAACAAATCCATGTGTTTCTGGCCAGACATATTTAGGTCTAATCAATTCCTCCTCTCCACATTCCTGCACACTCTTGTCACGCCAGGCGGTTTAACAAGCTTTTTGTTTCCGGATCTCCTGGAATTGGCCGTCCGGGAACAAAGTCCTGATTCAGAGTCGCTCCCGCTCCCAGTTTGAGTTTCAATCTCACTCATCCCTGCACATACATGGAGCCCACAGCTTCCTGCTGCATTCCTGGAGGTGTGATCATGCGAACAAGATGGGGTCTCTAGTCCTGCTTTCGAACTCCTTCCCCTCCCTCTTTCCGTCCAACGTGAACTGATGTCCGCCCTCACCTTCACTCCCCGTACATCTCCATAAATCACCACTGGGATTAGCTGCAGATAAGTGGAGCATCTGCCTCTGTTCAAAGCCACACCTCATGCTTCCTCTGTGATGAGGCGGACCACCTCGTCGTCTTCATCGTTGTCTCAGTTTCTCCACCAGTCGACGGGAATCCACTGAGAACGCGTGGAAACTCTCCAGCTGTTTCAGGTAATTCATAATGGCAGGTGAGGGATCTTCAGAGCTCGGCTGTCACAATCAGTTGGAGTAAAAAAGCAGAAGTCTACAAAATATCTGACAGGATGGATATGACTGAGCTTTAAAAAATCAAGGAAATAATAAAAAAAAACAGGTAAATGTTCAGGTCTAGCTCAATATTTATTTATTACGAAGGGAAAATAAAGTTTCTTGTGGATGATGCTGTGGGCAGGGAGGATCTCCGTAGCAGTCAGTATTGCAACAAATATGAAGAGGCCTCTGACTAAAGACGCATGCTGACAACTGAATATCTGATTCTATTAATCAATATTGTAATTTGTGTTAAACTTGATTATGTTTTAATTTGTTTCGCCAGGTTGCTGTATGTTGGAGATTTTCTAAGGTTTTTTTTTTCACTACTTTTGAACTGCAAGTGGTTATGGTTTCTTCTAACAACTCTTCTAAAAGGCCAAGTTTGTGGAGTGAATGTTTGTAGTAGACATTGGATTTTATTTGGAGGTATCAATAAATGAGGGTGACTAAAATTATTAAACACAATTTTTACATTTGTGTTTTTTTTATTCCGTTTACTACATAAAATCCCATAGGTTGTGGTTTTGACGTGATACAGTTTAAGGTGTATAAGACCTTTTCTATAACTCCGTTTAGGAACAGACATGTGTGGCTCTTACACCCATAAAACCACATTTTAACCTTTGCTGCTTGAGATTTAAATAAATAAAAATATATATATATATATATTTTGCACCCCTGAAGCCCCAAAGAAGAGCTACAAATCTCCTTACAAGGAAAAAGTGATGCTGCGGCTGTTGGGGAGGAGCTGATATCTGTCAACGAACTGGTTGTAAGCAGCTGTCGAGGAGACGGAGCGGGCCGGCAGACGGAGCATGTAGTCACCGTCTGTGGATGCGGTGATGGCGGTGATTGAGTCGATGAAAGGGAGCGGGGTCAGCAGCTCGGTTAAAGCAAACAAATCGACCCACCAGAGAGCCCGACCTGCTTCCACCAGGTCAAGGTCTCGTAGACTTCCTGGCAGTTCAGTGGGGCCAGCGAGTGATGTGCTGGTGGTCCATGGTGGAGTTCTGGATGTTCTTGGTGGACACATTTTAAAAAAACAAAACAAAACATGATAATGTGGATTTTGGCCTCAGGAATATGTTTCCTCTAATCGAAGACAAAGATAAAAAAAAAAAAAAAACCACCAACGAAGTACACTGCTCAAAAAAATAAAGGGAACACTCAAATAAGACATCCTAGATCTGAATGAATGAAATATTCTCATTGAATACTTTGTTCTGTACAAAGTTGAATGTGCTGACAACAAAATCACACAAAAATCATCAATGGAAATCAAATTTATTAACCAATGGAGGCCTGGATTTGGAGCCACACACAAAATTAAAGTGAAATGTTCCCTTTATTTTTTTGAGCAGTATATTTTTGAAGAGATAAAACACACTCCAGTAATGTTTTCTGTTTCATTGTATTTTTTTATTTTTTAAATGTCGCTCGTGTGTTTTAGGTGCATTCTGAACCCAAATTAATAAAATTGGGGCGTGATTAAAATGTCGTAACTTCATTAGAAAATGTGAAATAACAGTTCTTAAAATTTGTCGTCGCAGGACTGTTTGGTGTTGCGT
>NW_015112618.1:890616-890903 GCF_001443285.1 Poecilia latipinna | reverse complement strand
TGTCGTCGCAGGACTGTTTGGTGTTGCGTATCCTGTGTCATTTATTTTTCTCGTGAGACTTTTCTGTCAGGCAACAGTTCGAGTAGCACGCAGACTTCTTCATTACCTTCTGTGATTCGAGGCTACCGCTAATTAGCTGCTAATAAATCCTTGTTAACTAGCTTTTTGCGTCTGTTAAACGGTCGCCAGTTGTTGCGACGATCTTTGTTTTTGCCATTCTCTCACTTCTGTTGCCAGTCCGTATGATGCTACATAAGTTTTGTGCAAAAAAAAAAAAAAAAAAAAAA
>NW_015112618.1:862965-887585 GCF_001443285.1 Poecilia latipinna | reverse complement strand
TTTTTTTTTTCCCTTTCCCCCCTTTTTTTTGCCGGCCCTTTGATGCCTAAAAAATTTTTGGGAAAAAAAAAAAAAAAAAAAAAACCGTGGCACTACTAGCGTATAAAGGGCGTCATTTTCCTGATGCAAGCCTTACATTTAATTCATAATGGTTTTAAAAAGTCTTAAATTCGAGTTGGTGGAACCTACAGAAACCCAGAAGCTGTCCTGAAAACTTCCTTAATTCAGGAGCAAAAACTTAAAATCTAAACTGTTTATTAACTTGACGATCAATAAGATAAATAAGCTCAAAAGGCAGACAATAGCATTCAATGGATTCAGCGCTCCTCACAATCCAAGTGAGGTATTTTTAGTACCTACTTAAAAGTTTCTATAAGACTGAATATTTTCCTCGCTTCAGCCACAAAATTGCATGTGCTTTATCAGCATTTTATGTGAGAGACAAACACAAAGCTGTGAAATGGAAGGAAAGGATTTTCGATATTCTTTTTTTTTTAAATAAAGTGCATGCCACAAGTTGGAAGAGTGGCATGCCTTCGTTGGAGGAGTGAGAGCGACTCTACATGTCAGAAGTTTTAAACAGAGCAGGAAGATGGAGCCCAGATGTTTCCAGTCAGCACCTGATGTCCTGCCAGTCCCGGTTTCTCTGGGCCATCACATCAACCATCCTGATTCAACACCCGCTAGAGCCACTGTTTGCTGTCACACTTCAGGGTAAAAGAAAAAAAATAAGTCCATATTTTGCACTGTTTCAAGAACATCATCTGAAGAATAATCAATCATCTAAATGTCTATGAAGGTCTACTCAAAATGCATGATCAGAACAATTTAAAACATGTTAAAAACAGGCTCCTTTGGGCTCTTGCCACTAGATGACCACGTGAAAAAGGAGTTTAATGCCTTTGCAAGGCACCGTGTGAGGAAGTGTGACAGGAAACAGTTTATGTCATTGTATCGCAGGTTGTGTGCTGCTCTGGGAGCCACTGGGAAGCTCCCTGTCCCAGTGTGACCACAGCTCGCTGCGCACATCTTCACTTGGCACGCCTGAACTCGGGAGAGGCGGCCGATGTCAAAACATTTTAAAGAGTTATACAACGCTTGGCTGTCGTCTCTGGCAGCCGTCAGCTGCAGCAGCTGTGCAGGACGAGCGTGAACTCTGTGTTTGATCCCTGAGCAGGTCCTCGCTGATTAATTGGTTTCTTGAAGCTTCTTGAATTCCTCATTCAGCTGGGGGAGGAGAGCCGTGTGAAGTCGGGCTGACTTGTGGGCTCCTCCAGCGTGGAAACTGTGAGATTGGATTCCTCCCAGCATTTACCATGTAGACAAAAGACTGCTACAGTGGAGATGAAAGTCACCACTCTGGAATCTGCTTAACAACGGAAACGTCTTGTATTAAAATCCCATTTGATGTAAACTCTTAAAGTTTTATTTTGTCACAGGTGTTTCAGATCATTGAAGACGTTTAATTTTCAGACAAATATGAGCAGAAACTGAGCGTTAATTAAGGGGGAAAAAATATGGAAAACAAGCTGGCTGGAGGAGCAAAAAGTAGTTGCTAATTTTGCATTTAGCACCTTTGCTAACTTCAAAAACGTTTAAGCGCGCTTATAATCCCCCCCCAAGTTAGTGCCAATTTACTTGGCTGTTTTGTAAACTTTTAGTTGAGTAAAGTTTGTCATCTGGGTTAAAGTTTTGGTTATCGGCTATTAAGAACTCTTCAATTATTTGGGTCGATTATGGTCATGCTCTTATTTTGAAGAGGATAAAGACTGTTTATTCCATTTCCTCTCGTCACGTTCTCCCCCATAACTTTATTTCAACCAAGAAACTTACAAGAACTAAAAAAATGACAGTAGAGAACAAGATATGAACATAAATCACCTACAATATCTAAAGAGCGATAGAACATGTAAATTATGTCAAAATTAAATTGGTGCTCAAGGTTTTTGGTTTTTCTAGGACAATTTGAATTTAGGTTAGCGCACAATAGCATTAGCTTTTGCTAAATGCGTTAGCACAAGTCTTAAGATTAAGATGGAAAGTTTTAGGATGGGCTTCTGTGTTTGTTTTGGAAAGCAGTGGTTTAAAAATTAATCTCTATCCTTTCTGTTGAATCACAAATATTTTTTTTTTTTATTGAGGCAAGTGACGCCTGCAGAGTTTTAGATATTTTTGGTTCTATAACATTCTGAATGAGTGCTTTTGTTAAATTAAACTTCATTTTGAGTGTGACCTTGTTGAATCCATTATGTACAGACACTGAAATACAAAAAAAAAACAGAGCTTTTGTATATCGTTACAGAACATTAGCGTTTGATTCAGAGAGAATATGAATTATTGTTGACTTTGGGAGGTCAACAGAGAAAAGAAAAAAAAGACAAGCTTGTCTTTTTCCAGTAGCTGTTTACAAAGCTTGGAGTGAAATTTATTCTTCCACTTGTTCACAGCTGCTTTGAGGGAACATAACATATGACCCACCAGCAGAGTGAGAGTTCAGACCTTCAGACTCCTTCACATTTTTGCATATTTTTCATGTAAAGATGTATTTTTCAGTAAAATATAGAGCTATTGGCAACAATTAGGGAGGAAGGCAGGGAAGGAAAATAAGAAAGAAGGAATGAAGAGGAAGCAGGGAAGAAAATGAGGGCACAGGGAAGGAAGGACACGAGGAAGGAAGAACAGGGGTAAGGAAAGACACAAAAGAAGAAGCAAGGACACTTCTTTTCATACTCAAATTTTTTTCCTCCAAACTTTTTCAGACCTGGAAAATATTGGAGCGAGCCTCCAGTCTTTCCCAGACTGCAGGACTCTGGTGTCCAACAGCTGGAGGGCAGACCTGCTGGGGGAACAGCAGCAGCAGCAAAAGGCCCATTTTTCCCCTTCGGGTGGAGAAACCTTCTGGAAACATCTGACTGCTCTCCAGGGAAGCTCCTGTTGGGGGGGAAATAAGGCGTGTTCATTCTGGGAAACGTGCAGCAGAGACATAAACTGCACGAGTGGAGTGGAGGGTGGAGGTGAAGGCAGCGCATGGTGCAGCAAGTTGCTCCACCAACATGTGCTGTTAACACTGAGCCTATTCATGCCGCCGTCCATTCATCATCAGCACTTGGGAGAAAACGGGCAGGACTGTTTGGATTGTCGGCACAAGGCCGCTGCAGAATATGAAACCCGAGTTGCTCTGTTCGGTGCGAGCGCCGGCGGTGTAAACACCACAGCTCAGGGCTGAGGAGTCAAAAGACCACAACAGCACAAATGTTCTGCAGCGTTTCTGACAGGATGACGGCTCCTCCCTAACACCGTGGAGGCCGAGAGCTTTGAGGTGACTCTCGGCGGTCCGCCGTTTCTGTCAAACTGTAATCCTTCATGCGTTGGGACGCAATCTTGAGCCTGCTGGTTTATTCCTCAGCATTTTTAAAAACCAGAGGATGATTGTGGAAAATGTGAACCATCTGCAGCAAGATTCACTTCTCCCATATTAAAGCAGCAAATGAAGGAAGATTTCTTAATAATTAGCCTCACTTAAAGAGCTGCAAGAGGTATTTCACAATGTGGAATCAACAACTTGAGAGGAAAGTTGAAAAATCTCAAAATGTTACCAATTATCTCCTGAGCTAAAGAAATTCAAGAACAGATAAACACCTGTTCACGTCTTTTGGTCTAAAAGGCCTACAGGGACATTTCTAAAACTCTGTCAGGAGAAGCCAGTCTAACAAAATTACTTTTTTTTCCCCCTCTGCTTTTCTCCTCTTTTGAATAAAATAAAACTCCTCTATCAGGCATTTTTGCACCTTATAAAGCACGAGCGATGACTCTAGACTTTTGCACTACACGAGTTTATTTTTATTAAATCCTTATAGACTTAAAGATGTACAAGTTTGTACTTTTGGTAACTTACCGAGTTAAACTGCAGAAGGTGGAAAAGTCCTGGACGGGAGAACTGAAGTGAAGAAAGCAGAGACTGAACCTGCGGCTCCATCTGAGCAGCATTAACATGTCGGCATGTTGACATTAGGCAACCCAAAAACACGGCGCTTAACTCAAGACATTCCTGGTTTTTGGATGTAAAGTTGGTGAAATGATCTAATCCCACAAACACCTGCGCACTCCCTTTGTTTAAAGAAAATAAGCCCTCAGTTATCGCTGGACGCAGCGACTTGTTAACATGACCGCGCTGCACAGTTTGGGCCCTTGGCAGTCGCAGCAGGATTAATGGGAGCTTGGCCCTCTGAGCATTTGTTCACGTGGTGTTTTTATGGGGGGAAACATCTCCTTCGTTTCTCCACAGGCGAGCAGACCGCAGACTTCCTGGAAGGAGAAGATTCAGAGCAGAGGGCGAGGAGAAACGAGCTGCAGGCAGGCAGGACGGGACAGGAGGGAAGCAGGTCGACGACTTAACCGTTTAGAGGAAAACGAGCATCGGGGTATGTTTCAAGTTTACCCTTCAGCTGCAAAATGCTTTTGCAACATCTCTGTTCCAGTTCCTCGTGTTGTGCCATTTATCCAGAAATCAGTTTCTCTCTCAGTCGGGCTCAAATGTAGTTAAGGCAACATGTTTGCAGGATGACTTCCAGGTGAGAATGCGGCGTCTGAACTGAAGCCTTCGACGCTCCTGGGAACAAAAGGCGAGTCTCAAGAGCGGACCGGCCAATAAAATAAGATGGCGAACAAGCAGCAGCGACCAAACTGCACTTTGTGTTTGAGGCGAACTTTTATTGTGGCATTTGTTGTGAGGAACATTAGCTAGCAGCAGACTAAACAGATTTGTTGGCAGACTCAGTAGTTTGTGGTGGGCTTTGTTTAAACAGCTGCAGAAATAAACACCATGTGATTATTAAAGCAGGAAGGAGCCCGTGCCACGTATTAATGGGCACCGGGTCGGTTTTTGTCCACGTGGACACTGAGGCGGGACGACCCCGCTGCTAGTTTAGGTCATTAGGGTCATGAGGCAGATGTGGTTAATCCGCAGAGACGGTAAAAAACAGAAGCAGGAAGTTATCGGGGCAATTAATCAAAGGAGGGATTATTAATCTTTATAACCTTGTAAAAGAAAATACATTAGTGGAGTAATAAGAGTGGAGTCTACTTTATGTTAGCCGGCTAACTGTTCCAGTCGTAACGAAACAGATGAATCACATTAAATGCTGTAAAAAAAAAAAAAAAAACATTTTAAATTGTCCATAATTCCATACATCTCAACCATGCAAGCTCATTTTTCCCATGAAAGAAAAAAGTCCAACAGGAAGTCAAAATTTTGACCTTTAATTTCAGAATTATGAGATATAAAGACATAAATTTTAAGGTTCAGTCATAATTTTGACTTTCTAAGTCATAAATATGACCTATAAAGTCATGATTATGAGAAATGGGCTTCCAAAGGAGCATGCCTCCTTAGAGAAATAGTGACTTTTTAATGTCTAAATGACTCTGAAAGTCAAAATTATGACTTCTTGAGATTTTATGTTATTTCCATAGCATAAATTAGCTTTCATACTCCATAGTCTTTTTTTTTTTTTTTTGCCATTCAACATCTTTTTTTTTTTATGCAGATGACAAAAAGGTAAAAAATAAAGAGGGATGGATGGAGTTTTGATTTCCAGGTTGTATTCACAGTGTGAAGGGGGAGTGGAAGCAGTTCTCCCCCTGCTGGACAAATTTCAGAATGCAGTTTATTGCAGAGGCGAACTAAAAAGAACCTGAGCAAATAAAAACAAAAATAACTTTTTTAATCAGCAAAAAGCATCCATGCATTCCTGCCCATTCAAACCAAAAAGAGACCCAACAATCAGAGGTGAATCATTTGTTTCTGTGTATTTAAGACCTTGCAGATATCATTAAAGGTGTATTATACAGTACATGTATACAGGTGAACAGACGGCACATATAAAAACAGGCTATGCTTATCAAAGGATACAAACAGCATATATAAAAGCTTATTTAAATCATTCAAGTACCTCTAACTCCATACTTCAGTCTTGAGAATTTGAAATCATCTGTACAAAATGTACAAAAACTGTATCCCATGTTGCTTTGGACAGATTTGTCCTTTGATCAGAAAAATCTACACAAAATATCAAAAAAGGAGAGAGAGAACTTACAGTATAAAACAGAGCTGTATCATATTTAACCTGATTTCAGCACAAAATGCTGAAATCACCATCTGAACTTTAAAACTGAATTTCTCCATTTGGGAACTTATTCAGAAATACTAGATACAAACTTTGAATTGAGTTTTATTCAACAAAAACACTTTCAACTTTAAGCTTCTTTTCCTCAACTGAAAAAGAAATGCAGTCATTAAACATGAAAACTCATTCATGATCAGTTCCCTCTGCTGTCTGCCCGTATGCACCAGCTCCGACTCGGCTGGATGCATACGTTACCAATGCATTAACGTCTGTGAATTTATCAAAACGGACATTTTTACTATGATTGTTGGGCTGATCT
This sequence comes from Poecilia latipinna, assembly GCF_001443285.1. Classification (NCBI taxonomy): domain Eukaryota; kingdom Metazoa; phylum Chordata; class Actinopteri; order Cyprinodontiformes; family Poeciliidae; genus Poecilia; species Poecilia latipinna. The sequence goes on along the minus strand of NW_015112618.1, from coordinate 881,141 downwards.
CCGTTTTCTTCTGCAAGACGAGCAGCAGAAGAGCAAGAAGAGGAGCAACAACTCTGTAGCTAAATGTTGTGGCGTAGAAAACAAGCTTCACTTGGGGGACAGGCGGCGTCCTGTCCTGGACAGGCGGCGTCCTGTCCTGGACAGGCGGCGTCCTGTCCTGGACAGGCGGCGTCCTGTCCTGGACAGACGGTGTCCCGCCCGTTTTAGACGTCTCTGCTCTAACGCAGCTGATGCAAATGGTCCAATCACCTCCTCCTCCTGTTTCTGCTAATGAGCCGTCATTTTATTCAGGTGTGTTGAACCAGGTAAAACATGCGGGTCGCGGCCGTCGAGGACCGACTTCGGACACCACTGAGGTAAACAGCTGCACTGCAGTGAAAAAAGGATTTTCCCCTCTATGGGTTTTCAGTTTTTCTTGTTTTGTTCGTCACACTGAAATGTTTCAGATCATTAAGTGAACATTAATTCAAGACAAAGAGAAGCTAAGTAAAGCTGGCCTCATGTGAATTCACAATTACCCCCCCTTGTTGAAAAGATGCCTCACTTGTTGACACAAGGACCTGTCTGACAACACGAAGCAGAACAACTCATCATGCCCTGATCAAAATGCGTTTAAGAAAACAAAAGCAGTCATGATGTCAGTCAATCCAGAAAGGGTTAAAAAGTCATTTTAAGGCTTTAAAAAAAACAAAAAAAAAACGTTATTTATTTTTTATTTATTATCTTTATTCTAGTGAATTCCAGTAAAGTCATTATTCAAAACAGGAGAAAACATGGAGAAGAGAAGCCACTCAAAGAGCAGCAAGAGCAGGCCTCCAGTGCCCTGGTTAGGGTCAAAGTTCACGATTCAACAGGAAGAAAGAGACTGGGGGAAAAAGAACTCAAAGACCCGACTCATATTAGCGCAAAAAAAACAAACAAAAAAAAACAGCTTAAGGATCCCAAAACATCTGGGAAAATATTCCATTTTCTGCCAGATATTGGCTCTGGGGAGGATAAGTTGATTTGAGTAGATTTACCCTCTATATAAACCATATTCTGCATTTACTCACCTGATTATTAAATTTGATGACTCAAAACTTTTAAGTGTGGCACCTTTTCAGTACTGAAAGTAGCTTTGTCTTTTTTTATGGTGTGTTATTGATGTGGAAGAAAACTTGTCAGTTAACATGTTTGGCTGATGTTTTCTTGCCACAACATTTAGTTCAAGAGTCTAAGATAAAATGTTCCCCCCCCCAACCCCCAAATGTTCCAATGATGCAATCTGCAGGCACAAAAACATTAAAACTACTACTACTACTACTTAAATCAATGTTTTAAAATCACAAATGAAATATTAACAGGCTTGCTTCCAGTACATGAAGAGACTTGTGCAAATAAAGTAAAAGCATGTACAGGCCAAACCTTTCATGAAAAACAATAAAGGCTTTTTTCCCCCCCATAACTTCTCTACATATGTTTCGCACATCCGGATGGGAGAAGTTAAACTTGGTCAAAGAACGATGACTGCTCTACATTCAGAGTTCAGTTTTCATCTGAGATCCTTTCAAACAGCTTTACCACTGTACCATTGGCTGGCAGCAGGAAGGTCAAACTGAAAAGCAAACGAATGAATGAGGGGTTTTTTTTTTCTCCATTCAGTTGACCAAACTGCTTCCAGACTCTTACAAAAACTAGAAGTGACATGAGATTCTTTCCGAATGATCCTGCAAGGAAAGCCGACGTCACTCCAGGCCTCTAGGTTTTTTTTTTTTTTTTTTGAAGTGGTGAAAGTCTGACCTGGGCTGCGGTAGCGCCGCAGCGTCAGGGTCTCTGAGGGTCGTACTGCTGGTAGCGGTTCAGCTTGTCCGGGTCGTTTGAGGCCATGTGGGTGAAGTCCTGGAAGATGTCCTGGTAGGTTTCGTCCCCTGTAAAGAAAAGAAAAACAAGTGGAACAAACATAAACAAACGCAGTAGGAAAATAAAAGACCTGCAGCTGTTTTTTCATGTTCAGCGCCGGGTTATTTTCCACAATCGGCTGCAGAGATTCATTTATTTTTTTCGTTACTAAAATCCGTCAGGCTGGCAAACTACATCTTTCTAGTTCTGCTGCTGCCGCAAAGTGAAGCAAAGAGAGAATTAAAATTCTGACTAAAGTAATGAGGAAATACATTTACCACATTCAGGGTTTAGACATGGTCTTTCAGACTCAGACTTGCAAAGCGTCGATTTGTTTTTCTTTTTTGTCCAGTTTTAAAGTAAAACAAAAAAGAATTTGTAAAAAAATATTCCAATGGAAGGAGAGATGGATGAATGAACAAATAGATGGATGACTGACAAACGTATGGATGGACAGACAATTGAATTAATGAGCCGGATGGAAGGATAAATAAAGGGATGCATCTACTAATAGGGATGGATTAGAATAAACAGCTGGACACAACTTTTACACACAGAGTCAAGGAAAAAAGTCAGAAGATGCAAATATTTGTAAACATTCATCCCGACCAGGAAATTCCTGGATCAAATTCCAAACTTTTCCAGACAGTGTGGGGAACGAGCTCCAGGTCAGCAGCAGGACAGGTCAGAGTTGAGAAGCTCATGCAGTGAAAGTTTCCATCAGAACAGAGGAAGAAAAAGTCGTCCCTACCTGACAGAGAGTCGGCGCGGCTCGAGAAAACAAAACAGAACAACACAGAGGAGAGAAGGAGAACAGGAAGAGCCAGCAGCGCTCCGCTCAGGAGGAAATAAAGGAGCCCACAGACATTTGTTTTTCCTCAACAACTGTATTGTGATTAAAGTGCAGGAGTTTATGTACAAAAATACAGTTGTGTTGGCCTCAGTACCCCAAAGAAACAGAGAGAACAGAAGGAAGGCACAAACTCTGGGGTGGAGAGCGAGAAATGAAAAGCAAAATACAAAAACAGAGAACAAGATGAGAAGAAGAACTGCTTACGTCAGGAAAGTGGTTCTCAATCTGAGTTGATGACAAAATAAATCTTCGTTTTAGGTTTTTTTTTTTTTTTTTTTTTCCCCAAAACTATTGCTGTAGAACTTTGTGAGTTTTTAACTTCCATGCCATTTCTGAGATTCAGAACCACTCTGCTGCTTTTTGTCCCATCTCATTAAACCTCAAACAAAGATGAACTCAGCTCCATAAAAACATGGAGGATCAATGAGGCTGGATCTTCCTCACGGACCTTCCACCTAATTATCCATCAGTCTTCTCAGAATCAATAACTATAAGTCAAAAACAAAACCCATTGGTGGCACAACATGCTTATTCTGCTGCTAATTTACCTCCTGCATATTCTTACAACACAAGTTAAAAACTTTAACAAAATACTTTGCTAAAGTATTCACACCCTTTGAAAGTCCTAACGACAAACTTCAGTGCATTTTGTTGGGATATTTTATACAGACCAAAAACACAGTAGAGCAAGAGATAAACTGAAGCTAAGGATATAGTTGATTTAAAATCTTTGATGAGACTTAATTAAAGTTCACTGCTGTGCTTCTGCGCATTCTCTTTGAGGCTGCAATTTTATTCATTAAATGTGCAAAGCTGGTAGAGACACAACCCAGAAGACTTGAAAGCTGTAATTTCAGAAAAAGCTGTTTTGACTCAGGAGAGATGAAGACAAATGCACCCCACACTTTTAATTTATATATTTTTACACCTCTGGAAAAAAAAGAGCCCACTGCACTGACTCCCATTGAAAACCTCGTGGTTATTCCACCAAATATTGATTTCTGAACTCTTCTAGAGTTAAAACATTAGTATTGTTACTTATAAATGTATGAACTCGTTTTCTTTGCATGAGGTCTGAAAGCACTGCATCTTTTTCATTATTTTGACCATTTCTCATTTTTTTTCTGCAAATATATACATATAATCCCCCCCCCGCTCCACTTCACAATTATGCGCTACTTTGCATTGGTCTGTTACATAAAAATCGAATATAAAGGTCTGCTATTGTAACAGAAACGTAAAGAGAGAAAAGAAAAGAATACTTTTTCAAAGCACTGTATGTATATTATTGTTTTGCCAATCAGTTCCAAATATGATAAAGAAAATGAAAATAATCAGGGTACAAAAATCTCTTCAGTGCGCCCTCCAGTGGTTATCACAAGCAGCATCTTCACATGTTATCATAAAAAAAACACATAATCAGTGATGAAGTACTTTGCTCTTTCGCTGACATTTTTCTTTCTAAACGTCTCGTGTTGTACAGCAGGGGGCGCTCTTTCCCTTCCCATTAATTCAAAGTGCTTCAGGACCCCTTGGATGATTTCATGCAGCATGAAGAAAACATACGAGATGAAACTGGGGTATATTTCAATTAGCAAAACCAAACCGAGCTCATTCCACAGTCTTTCTGAAGATTTTTGATACGAGTTGCAATTTTAAAGCTCCCACATGACTCTCACACAGAGAAGCCAGGACTAGAAGATGATTTTTTTTTTTTAAAAAAAAAGCTTCACACAGTTACATATCCATCTTTTTCTAGGCTATTGCACTTGACGACGCATCATCCCTAAACAGGTTTTAGTAAATCTGAAGAGAAATCCGCTAACATTCCAGACGATTGTCTTACAATTTTAGATTTCCTGTGAGCATAAGCAACAAGCAAGGACACTGACTCTTCATAAGTACCTTTCAATCAAATAAAAATAAAAGTACCCAAGGATGTAAATACAACATCCTCATGGCACTCTGCAGCTACAGTCACTCCTAAACGTATTCTGTTAATCACAAACTATACACATGAATTATTTACAACATGTACAGTGAAAATAGCTCTCACATGCTTGCTAAAGGTACTTTATAAAACAAAAATGTTCTAAAATAGATTTCTTTTTTATCCAGGCATGTAGAAACAGCAAGACGGATCATATATTTAGACCAGAAAAACAAGTAAACAAGCCCTGAACGTAATAAAGACCTTAAAACCAGACAGTCACAAGAAAGAAGGTACAGTAGTTGCATATAGCCAATAACTGGAATGTGCATAATTTCTAAAAACGGATGTTTATAGCTTACAGACACACACTATGCTACCGTACGAACACTGAGCTTCATTCAAACGTCTTGATTATTGCCAGATCTTGTGATGAAGTCACTGAGTTCAGCAGGCAGCTACTTTGCATTGTAGCAATAAATACTTTCATTTCTGGACAGTGGCTGTAAGTTAAGAGAGGCTCCTCCAACACAGAGGAAACCTTTGACAAAAACAGATACATTTTGTGCTATCCCACATGATAACAGTCACAGAAAGGAAAAGTCACTCGCTTTTGGAAGCAAAACTCTGACTTAGAGTTCAGATTTGATGGCTTTATTGCGTCACGTTTCTCCTGTCTAACACCTGATGAGAAATGGTGCAGAGGCCGGCTCAGCTCCCAGCAGGAGCTCAGCTAACAGAGTTGGGCTAAGCTAACTCTAGTCACAGATCTCCTTTCAGAGTTCCTTCAAGAAAATGTGGCAAAGCTCAGAGACTCTGTTTTCTCGGTTTTGCTGCTTTAACTGAGCCCAACTCTGAAGCCCGAGCTTTTACACCTCTAATCAGACTCATCGTCCAGCTGCAGGCTAATGAACTCTTGCATGCACTTCCTGTACTGCATCTCGGTGGGGCTGTTGGAGTTATATTGACCTGATGGGTTGTATGGCCCCTCCGCCTCCCGCATCTCCTCGTTCATCTTGGCCAACCGCAATCTGACGAAGAAACGCAACAAGTTGGAAACGCAAATCAGAACAGAAATTGCACCTGTGAAAGATTTAGCAAGATTTTAGTAACACTGCAATCTCTTTACAGCTCTGTACAAAAGTATTCATACCTCTAATCATATATAGAAATTCTGAGCAATAAGGAATAAAACTCACAACGTGACAATATCTGCGTTTGCCGCTTCCACTGCTATGCTCAGCGGCGTCTTCTCGTCAATGTCGGCGGCGTTTTGATTTGCTCCTCTTTTCAAGAACAAACAGACTTGGCTGTAACAGAGAAGTTGGTGAGATGCTCTGTTTTTAGACACGTTAGAGGCAGATCGGCGTGGCTGTGTGTTCGAACCCCGTGTGTCCCAGCATGGTGGCGTGGTGCAGCGGCCCTCGGCCCTGAGCGTCCAGCTGGTTCACATTCGCTGCGTTTTGGAGCAGAAACTCACAGGTGACCAGCGAGCCCTGGAGAAGATATCATGATGGGCTTTTATTTTAACTGTACTACACATTTGAGTAAGTTCTTTGTTGGATTCATTGCATTTATAACAAATTAACCAATGAATAAATCTATAATAAACCTGACAGGACTTCTTAAATCCACACTGACCCCATGCACTGCCATGATGAGTGGCGTCCTCTTGTCCTCTTCGGTGTTGACCCAGTTGACCTCGGCGCCGTGGGCCAGAGCCTCGGCCATGTCCGGCAGGCTGCGGCTGAAGGACGCCCAGTAGAGCTGCAGACCCGGGCTGTACTCCTTCGGCTCGAAGAAAACCACCTCCTTACAGGGCGACGCGGTCGGGAGCGTGGCGGGCACGGGGGGAGCCTCTGCAGCTTCTGGGAATTAGGGGGAAAGATCTGTGTCATATTTATACTCTTACATTTATTTTATGCTCCTTTTTAGTCAAACCTTAACGATTCAGGCCAAACAAACTGGTGACCTGCATGCAAATATAACTTGTTGAACAATGGTTTCATTTAATATAGAGCAAAGTTACTGAAATCTTCTTGACCTAATGTGAAAAAGGAATGGGCACAATTTAAATAGCGACAAAAAAAAAAAAAAAAAACCTGGTTACTGTCAAATCAAGAAATAATTTCACACAGCAGATCTAGATGCTCAATTCAGATTTTTGACCGATTTATTTATTTATTTTGTTGCATGGCCGTTATTCTTCTAATTCAATGCAACTGCAGCGAGATTGCTACTACAAAGTGATTCGTATGTGCAGAACAACATTGACGTCACATAGCCTTCAACTTATGGAAGTAATACGTATTGTATACTGCTGTTTATGGATCAATTTTAAATTTGTGGAGAAACGAGAGGCGACAGTGTTGTCAGGTTCATTAACGGGAAGCTAAGAAAAAAGAGAGGACAAGTGATAGCGATGCCTTTTGGTGCAAAAAGTCAGATGAAATGCAACATGACTGCAGACACTTTGAAAACAAACGGACACGAGTCAGCACCACATGTGGAAGTGAAACAAATCTGATTGCTTTGGTAGTGAAAAAAATCGTCGCAAAAACAAACAAACAAAAAAAAAAAATCACTCTTGGGTAGCATTTGCCTGATGTGAATAAAGCATTAAATAGAACCTGTTTGGCAGCATGAAGTAGGCAAAAAGGATCTCAAAAAGCAACTCGTCAGGGTTGGGGCCTCTCACCTGCATCTGCCAGGCTGTTACTGGACGGAGTGGTGGCCAGCATCTCCCTGCTCCCATCGGCGCTGTTCTGAATGCCGCTGTCTGCACTTTTCACTGTGAAACAACAATCTGATTCACTACATGTGGTTGACATGAAGCTGTTGTTGCCAAAGAGCGTGAAATAAAAGGAACACCTTCCAGCTGATGAGTTTTGATTTGAGATAATCAAAATGAGACTCCAGATGTTCCTGAATGAAAGTTTTTTTTTTTTTTTATGTTTTTATGAACTTTATTGAGGTTTCTGCAGACTGATTAGGAAGGCACACCTAATATTTCTTATTGGCAACAACTAAATGACGGTAAACAACACAGAGCCCTGGATGACAGACTCCATCACCTTAAGATCCCGGTTCCTAAAAACAAAACATAAAAAAGGAAGAAAGAAAAAACCAAAACAATGACACAGATATAAGTGCAAATACCAGTTTGAGTGAGAGAAATACTGCCCTCCTCCTCTATAAACACAGTAACATGTCATGTTCTGCAAAGCTTACAGGACAGCATGAGTCTGGATGAGAAAGGAAGAGAAGAAAGGATAAAGGGCCGCTACTCCCAAAACTGTAAAATTCAAAACGAACAGCAGAGGGGGGGACGGAAAGCAAGCCAAATATTCAGCTTTAATTACTTACTGCTCCTGAGCTTGGAGGACGTGTCAAAGTAGGAGAAGAGCGAGTCAAGCTCATCAGGACAGAAGAGAGAGTCGCGGCGGGCCTCTTTGCCGCAGGCAGCAGCTACGCAAGGGATGATGGGAAGTGCAGTTAAGGTGGCGGGGTGGGGTTGGAGAGTTTTGAGGTCAGAAATACAAGGGGGATTAGTCCAGAAGCACAGAACAGCCAGAGGAGGAATGAAGGGAGTAAAAGTAAAAGGAATGAGAGAGGAGAGAAAGAAGAAAGCAAGGTAGGGGAACAGATGGTTAGACTACAGGCTGGGCTAACACTGGAAGAGACAGACTGCAAAAAGCAATGCGAAGCAAAGAGGCTGCAGACATATGCTGCTCACAAAGAACGTACGGTACGCCGATGGGTGGGCTACAAACACCACACAGCTGTCAAGTCAACAGTCTGGATGAGAAAACCCCCCACATCCAGATCCAGTAACATTTTACAGCCAGGCAAACCTGAAATGCTCTCAAAACTTCTAAACGTAGTGAGATCGCAGTCATGGTGACATTAAAATGTTTTTTTTTTTCTTATTCTGAAAGTTGGGTTACAGAGCCACATGGTGTTTTTATTAGGCACCGACCTGACTGTCCAGACGCATGAGAGCCTGGCCGAAGTTTGGGAGTGGGCGGAGGGGCTTTAGGCGGCAGGTGGTCCGAGCTGCTGCTCAGCCTCTTCTCCTCTTTGCTCAGAGAAACAACCTTGTTACGAAGCTCCTCATCCGACGGCCGGCGGACGAAACGTCGATCCACGTATTTGGCTTTGATGTAAGCCTCCACCTCGTGTCTGCCGGCAAATCACACAGACATGTTGGGCTGATTAATGCAGCCAAAGGAGGTCAAGAGCTATGAATACTTTTCCAGGGCACATTATGGTGTTCAGTAAAAGAAAAAGTAACAGCAGATTAGGGATGCAACTAATTATTTTAGTTAAGTCATCAATTATTCTGGCAATCAGATAAAATAACAGCCACATTCTGCAGATTTTGATTTTTTTTATTTAGCCACTTATGCACTGCAAAAACACATAACCTTACCAAGTATTTTTGTTCTAGTTTATAGTGCAAATATCTTAGTGCATTTGAAATAAGACAAAACTAACTTAAAAGTAACTTTTCAACCAGATATAAGAGCTTGTTGTAAGTCAGTAATTTCTTAATGCTGATGAAAAAGTCTGACTGCTTCACTGGTAGATTGTTTCTCTTATAACTAGTACTTTTTCATCAGTATTAAGAAATCATTGATTTAAAATATTATAAGTATTTACTATATCTTGCTGAAGTGTCCCTTGTAAGTTAGCTTGGGCTTATTCAAAGTTACTGAAACTAGACCAAAAATACTTGGTAAGATATTGTCTTTTACCAATGTACAACATTAAATATACATTAAAAGATGCAACCCCTTCCCCAAATAATTACATTCCTTTTTTAAATAAGAAAATAAACATTTCATTGCCTAAAATGTAATAACAACATTAGCAGTTTTGTACCTGGGGTCTCCTGGCTGTGGTTTTCTGGCTCCTAGTTCTTCTCGTCGAGCTTCATATATCTGGTTGATCACTCTGTTTCCCAGTTCACACATCAACTGTTGAAATTCATAAAAAACAAACAAAAAAAACAACAATAATTACTGAACTTGGCATAAATCAGAATAAAACACGGTTTGCAGCAGGGTCAAGACTTGACATTATATGAATCTCAACAATGAAGCCGGATTACCTTCAGCAGTTCTGGCTCCCATGAGTCCAAAGTTAAAGACCGAACCTTGGAGAAATGCACTCCCAGGCTCCTGTACGGGGAAAACAAAAAAGTAAAGAAAAAGATCACTACATATTACAGCAACACAAGTGAATTAAGCTACAGAGGATATTTGATTCTCTTTCCTGCACTGTGAAGTTAGAAAGCAAGATTTCTTTTCTATTCACTCTTTTCATCTTTGTGTAGTGAAGTTTATTCTATGAATATATCCTGTGTGCAAGAGTCAAAAACAAAGAGATGCCATTAGATTATTTTCTTATAATGAAGATTGTGGGAACGAACCTCGTCACTTTCTTATTAAGCTTTAATTAACATTGCTATGCAAGGTAATTAAATGTTGTGACAACATCCCACATAGATTGAGGGTTTATGTAATCGGAGGTTTACATTTCACAAATCCCAAAGCTTTTCACACCATAACAGGAAATATTTCCCCAAACTTACAAAAGCAAACAAGTTTTAATTATTTTTTGTTTTCACAGAGCTGATGTGAACTCTACATGACCTGCGTTATGTAAGATCTATAAAAGAAAAATACAATTCACCCAAAATGTTCACTTGGTTTATTGGTTTTGCTGGTTTTTTTTAATGTAGAAAAACCTGTCGCATTTTGAGAGCATTTATCGGTGTGTGGAAAGCGTCTGTGACTCTACCTGTGGATTCCAGAGCACTGAATGCAGAGAGTGATGCCCAGGTTGATGCTGGCCCAGCGCGGGTCCGGCTGGCCACAGTCACAGCAGCAGGCGTTGCCAGGAATGGCCAGGACCTTCTGCAGAGCGCTCTCTCCTTTCAGCGACCTTTCCTTGGGTTCCCCTCCGGAGTCCAGACTCCCTGTGGACGTGGATGACTTCCTGTCCAGCTTCTGCCATGGGATTGCATGAGGAAACCGGTCAGTGTTCAGGATAGACAGTAAGTTAAACTCAAGACTTAAATAAATAAACAGCTGAAAACTGCGCCAGAAGTCCACATCTCTCCTCTCACACACATTTCTAAAATTAAATCCTATTCAGTTGTGCTGTTAAAAGACTTAACATCTGAATCTTTCTCACATCATTTTTTATACTTTAATAGATTTATGCTCTCATGGTTTTTTTTTGTTTTGTTTTTTTCTTTACCTCGCCGCTGTCTCCCTTGTCGCGGAAGGCGGTGGCGATACTGTTCTGGACGGCTTTGATCCAAGCCTGCCGCAGCTTCTCTGAGTCGGCCTGCATCATGCAGCTCCTTCACAGGGGAACACAAGCATCAAATGGCAGCTGTGAGAAAATCTGTTTGTGTGTCTTAAATGATAGATTTGCTGCTCCTCCAACCCCAAACTCTTCATTTCTACATGCATTTCTGTTATACTTTGGTATTTCTTAGACTGCTAGAAATGTTCATGGGATTCTGACTTACTTTGTGGGTGAAACTACTTCAAAGCAGAAGCGCCGCTCGATGTCCTCGCAGTGCTTGACTGTACATAGCCTCAGGTCTTCCACCACTACTGTCGGGTTGTCCTGTGGGGCGGCAGAAAAACAAAATTAAGTACCCCAAAACGAGCATTAACCCAAAACACACACGTAGTTACGCACCTTGTTTCTTGAAATCGTTTTATAACACACAATTGGTATTTGCAATGTGAACACCATTTAAAAAGTTTTAATATTACTCTTATAGACAATGTACTGTCACTTTGCTTTCACAATCCATTTAATTTAAATTCGAGGGTGGTAGATTTTATCAAACCACCTATAATTTTGAATTAGTAACAAATAAGAATTCTTAACATTCATAACAAGGGTGAAAAATAGATGTGTTTATTTTCTACTGAATCATAAATACAAATACTGTTCAGAATTATAACCAAAACAGAAACCCATCCTGAGGTGCAGGAGTGCTTTACTCCACACAGTACAGCTGTTTCAAAGATTTGCTTTACAGCAGTAAACTAAAAATACTCACACAAAAAAAAACCCAAAACAGAAACATTTTTTCTGTGTGGTTGGTGTGGGGAGTCAGTTGACATACCTTAAATTTCTTCTGGTAAACTAGCTGATTGTTTTGGATGGAGAACCAACGTCTGAAAGGAGAGCACATGGTTAAGGGGAAAATCGGTCGCATGCAATGAGCAGAAATGCTGCGAAAATATCTCACAGGGAAGTCCAGAGAAACTGATGACTAAATAGATAACTTTTTTTATTCTCAAAAACAAGACACAAAATTTATTAATACATTTAGAGTTTAAAAGCAGTAATACATCACCAGACAATTATCAGTTTGTTAAATTAGTTGAGATTTCAAGGAAGAGAAGAATGACAGTTAAGGAATGTGAATTATGGAGTTACTGTAGTTTTATGGCGAAACTGTGCACAAACTCTGATGAAAAATGCACTTTTTGAACATGTTTTCAAAGCATATCAGGATTATTTTCTATACTTGAAAGCAAATCCTTTGGAAATGTAAGTTTTAGGATTAATAAAGCTGGAAATCATTGTGTTTCTTTACTCAAGATGCTTTGAAGTAGCTTCTTTTAACCATCACTTTTCTGGAAACTTTAATTTCTGCCTGACAAACATGCTCACTGGGCTGAAGTCAGATTGTTTTTGTGCTAATTTTTTAGCTTTATTGCCATCTGAGCAGCAAAGAGCCCTACAATCACTGCTGCAGGATCAGAGGGGATGAAGAGATTTCTGTACCAAAAAAAGTTAACGTGCCCCGTTTCTTTTGACCCAGTTAGGACACATTTACTTGAATCTATATGTCATTACCTCCTAATTCCTCATAAAATATTAACAATACATACTACTTTGAAGCAAAAAAAACTTCTTATATGTTTAGCTACTCACAAATGTTTCAGTCTTAAAATTAATAAAGTTATATCTGGTACAGATTACTTCTAAGCCACCAGTTCAAGTGTGTCATTACCTGTTCCAAGTCTTGAAAGCGTTACTGGCCCTCTTAAATAGATAACCCTCCATTGCAATGCCATTATCTGCGTCCACATTATACTCCAGTTTCGTGTCGTCATTTGAGAAATCCTGGAAACCACATGAAAAAAAAGGAAACATGGACGTATAAACAAAAAACGTAACAGAACAATAATCAGACAGGATGAAACCTTCAATGATGCTTATTTTCTACAGTGGTATAAAACCAATTTGGAGCATTACTGAGAAGAGCTAAGTGGTCTTTCAGAGGGTAGCTGTTGCTCAGCCTGAACTGAATATATATTAAAAAAAAAAATAAAAAAAATAAAAAAATCAGGCAAGCGTGAGACAGCAGGCCTGACTTACAGTGGCCATTTTAAATTATAACCACTGCATGTGTGTTGAAATAAAGAAACACACATTTATCATTTATTTGCCTCAAATGATACATAAAGCGTAACAAGCAAAAAGAAAATACATAAATGCTTCTAACCAACCTACTAATAAAATAAACTGTGACATAAATATATGGCAAGGCTGAATAATTCAAATCAGGGGTTCAATTCATATGTTCAATAGAAAAAAATATATATGTTTGAAGGAAAATCTATGAATAAAAAACAGCAATCGACCAAAGACTGGAAATCACCAATTTTCCCTCAATTGTCTATGACTGGAGGTCAGCAGGTCAAATACTTCTCACTTTTTTCCCAGTTTAATATAAATCAAATAAAAGTAAAAAGCAATTGCATGAATGCATAAATGTGGCTGATCCTGTAATTCCTACATTTCCTGCTGGATTCCAAACTACTTCGTCTATCAAGGCCGAGCTGCCTTAACTGTTTACGTAGCCCTCTAGACTCCAGAGAACGTCGAGGTTATGGTTGTATCGTTTGCCAGGTTTATGATTTTATCAGTCAAATCAAATCAGTTTTTATTTTTACTATGCCAGAGTACATTAACGTGAAAAATGTTTAATACTATTTAATTTTAAGATGTACTCCGAATACAGAAAAAGCTAGAATGTATTAACAGTTTGATAGGTAGTTTCATTAATGCGTTCTACCACAACTGGCCTTTGAGGAAATAATATGTTCGATTGGTCAAAATCAGAGCAGCTCAGAAAATCTGAAATCAGTGAGACTATGAAGCTGCTGTTTTCCATATTGCTTGTAGTTTGCATAGTGAAGAGCGAGGCATCACAGAGTCTGTCTGAATATCCTCCATGTCTGCTGTAACTCAGTCTCATGTGTCGTTATGAGACTGCTCTGCGTTAACTACCTGAGGTGCTGCCACACTCTCCCCAGCTTCAGGTGACATTAGGCACCACCCTGTACAACTACACAAGAGTGTGTGATAGTGTGTGTGTCCTTGAAGAGTCAATTTACAGCAAGCATCAGCGTCTCCATAAGCAATTACAGCTTGAAGTCTTCAGATCTGTTGAAACTTTGGCGGTTTAGAAACCAGGAGGTTTCTAAATCTCCTGGGTTAGAACAGTGGTTTTGTAAATCGTAAGTGAGCTGATATATTCAAAATGGCATTAGTTTACTGAATTTTAACTTAGAGGAACTAAATGGTTTCTCTATTTGGGGATTTTCTGTCAAGTATTGTTAATGTTGTAAAATAGCTATAAAACTATAATTTCAACAATACAAGTCCACCTTCCACAAGCCTTGGGCTGAAACCAAAACATCACACAGTCATAAACAAAGCAAACATAAACCTGCAGGAGTCTGTAAACATTTCAGTGCCGATGACTGTGTTTGTCGACTGGAAGTGAGCTAAGAAATACAACAGGTTGTGACAATGGCCACCACTTCCTGCTTACTTCCTGGACATCAATAAGATGACAAAATCAGTTTTGGGAACCAGAGTGCCTTGCAAAAATATCCATACCTATTTAACATTTTGTAACATTGAAGGAGAAAACCTTTAGGTGTTTTAATGGGATTTTATTTGTCAAGTAAAAGGAAAATGTTGCATGCTAATCTAATCTTTTTTTTCCCCTCCAAAAATTCTGAAAAGTCTAGCATCCATTTGTATTCAGCCCCACCCTCCAAGTCAATACTTCGTAAAAGCACCTTTTGGTACATGTCTGGAGATTGAAACTTTCACTCCTTTCTTTCTGCAGAACGTCTCTAATTTCCACTACATGATACTATCACTACTGTGTTTCATTGGTTAGCAGGTTCAGGGTGAGAGAAAGTGCTTTTATCACATTGTATTTTATATGTAGGTATATATAGGAAAACACCTTGAAAATCCCTTTCCTTCCAATTCACAATTGTGCGCTGCTTTATGTTGAAAAAGATTTCATTTTAACTTAAGGGTTAAGATTTGTGATACCAAAGATTTCCTGTGGGGTTAATAAAGTTTTTGTCTTATTTTGGGAGCTTACTGTAGTGTCACAATATACAGCTACAGCACAAAAAAAGAGATTATACTGAAGCGCTTCAAAGCTGTGGTTTCCTGGTCCTGTCATTTAAAAACCGAATGTGGAAATGGACAACAACCCTCACATCAAACCAGCAATCAAAACTCCCTATAGCAGACACTGACAACAATACTGACATGCTGACATGAGGAGAGCAACACTGATGCGTGTGTCGAGCTGTAAAAGTGAGGGAACGGACAAAGATGCAAACATCTACACGAACACTGCAATGCAGTTTCCAGGCATGTGCTGATGAGGGGATGATGGGCTTAGGCAGGTGGGGTTACAACACAGACACCAGATGGCAGTCAATGCATCGACTACGTACAGAGGTCGACCTCCAGGCACAAAAGCTGCGATGGTCTGGTAAAAAGTCAAGCTCTGTCGCCTCCTAAAATTTCACACAAACAGCAAGAGAACCACACAGAGAAAAGAAAAGTTGTATTTCCAAGAAAGGGAGAAGAGGTGGTCCAAACGAGAGAAAACTTGAAGCAAAAAATAAAAAATAAAACCAAACCCTACTCGAGTGGACATTGGCAGAGTGACACCGTTACATGCTCGACATGCACTCACCAGATACCACACATAGTGAAAACGGCTGAAAATCTTCATTTTTCTCAGTTTCTCCTTGCTAACTTGTATGAGTTTCCCCGTATGGCTGACAACTGGTCAGCTCCTCAGTCTGTGTGGCATCTCAGTGACTGAAGTCACTTGAAGCCTCGTGGATCATCGTGTCTACAAACCGTCACCTCCCTGCCTCTCCTGACGCTGCGTCTATCCAACTAGAGCAGCTGCTCCTCCTCCAGAGGACTCAGGATCCAAGCAAAAGGTCACCCGTTTGTGTGTGTGTGTGTGTGTGTTGGGGTTGGTTTTACAGAGGACTTAGAGAATAAAACATGACCTCACTTTGATAGTAGTACGCTCAGCTTCCTCTTCTAAAAGCTTATTATTAAGTGTTTAAGTCACAGGAATTTATTGTCACATAAAAAATGTCTGCAGCCATTTTAAACCATTGGTCTCTACTTATTTTTTGTTAGGTAAGACAGAGATAGAACGGTCCAGCAGCACGTGACTGTGTTTCTTAAAGCTGTGTCATGGTCTGACATCAGTGTTTCTGCTGAACAATGCACACAAGCACAGAATTGGCATTCTAAACACAACCTCAGGACCCATTTAAACTCCCATAAGGATTTCAATAGCAGAATCATGATGCCATCTTTTTATTGTGCACAAAAATAAACCTTCTAGGTTCCTTCTTGCATAATGGGGAAGTAACGTGATAAACGACTGAGTGATGATGTGGATGGTTTTTAATAGAAGAAGAAGTTCCTTTAATTGGTCTTATATATTTAACTCAAACTTTCTGGCAAAATATTTCCAAACACAAGCAGAAACTTTAAGTTTGAGCTTGCAAAAGTATTCACACCCCTTGAATGTTTCCACATATAGTCAAATATAATGCAGTTGTGTGTGACTGTTTCTATTACGAGAAGATAAACTGAACATGTCTGTACACAAATCCAAAGCCTGGAATATTGTTACATCACCAAATCCTGCTTTACATCATTCTCCCTGACATGTCTGCTGTGTTCCTTGATCTTCACTGATTTTGTTTGTTTTCCAGCGTTTTCTAACAAGAATGCCTGGATTCTCTGTTTATTAATGAGAAAACTTAGAAAGGCACTTAATTTATAACTGATAACCAAATTTCTCAGCTTCTTAGTTGTAAAATATGTTGAAACCCATACATCATATCCACTACATCGCATTTATGTGTTGCTTTGTGCTGGTATATGACATAAAATCTTGATAAAACATTATGTGGCTTGAGGTATTAAGGGAATGTGACAAAAATCGAGGGAAATACTTTCTCAAGACATTGTGTATCCAGAATGAAGTGGAGTGAAATAATTTTACACCAAGGTTAGCAGGCAAAAGCGTTAGTTGCTTAGCCTTGTTTTCACAAGATGAGGGACTACGTCAGGAGTAAATAATTTAATTAACTGAATGCTTTGCTTGAACCAATTTGGAAGAAAACATGTGCGACAACCGAAAATAAATGTGAAGAAAAGCATTTCTTTTAAAGACTGAATAGGAACTGTGAAGGACCAAACCTGCCTGAGGATGAATACACCATGTGAAGTCATGTGATGTTTGAAGTGTCAAAACAGCATTAACTTATTCAATAAACTCAGCAAACTCATAAAAGCATCAACAGCACAAAGCACAGAAGCATGCATGGCAACTTAACTCAAACCTATTATCCACATTGCCAATCAAACATCTTCATCAGTGAAGTCTTTCTAAACAGTGAGACCTGCAGAAATCAATTCTGACCTTCCAGAGACCCAACACTAAACTATGTTCATGCAGATGTTGCATGGAAGTAGAAATGAGGGGAAAAAGGAAAAGAAACACCACTTACCTGCAGAGCAGCCTGGAGAGATTAGAGAAAAGAGATGAAAGAAGAGCAAAAGCAGAAGGAAAGAGAAGACAACATGGTTAGAAGGGTGTAGATAGATGCAGCCAGACAGATAGAGCAAGAATGCTTAAAAATAGCATTCAGTTCAACTTAGGAAGGATAGATGGAAGTTGGGAGAGATGATGAAGTTAGATGGAGGTCAAGAGGAAGGAGGAATACAGTATGTGTTTCTTCCAGCTGAGTTATCAGACAGTGGAATAAAGAAATCCCATTAAGAGAACAGCTGGGTAAGTAACTATTGTCTATTTACTGATGCTGTGTGATGTACAACTAAATCACAGGGCAAATAACTTCCATCACATGCTGGGATATAACATCCAGCTTCCGGCTTCACTGTCCTTTAAGGGCAGGGGTCCCCAAACTTTTTCCTGCGAGGGCCACATGACTGTTCCCTTTTCTGGTCGGGGGCCGGTCTTAGTTTTTTGAGAAAGAAACCTTAGAAAAGTTTTGTTGACCGGGGGGGGGGCATTGGATTGGATTACTGCCGACCACATATTCGCGTTTGTAGATAGATTTTTACCCAGAATGCAAATGGAAAAAAACC